>NW_023413661.1:0-16302 GCF_903995425.1 Onychomys torridus | reverse complement strand
AAGAGACACCCCCATCCCCACTCTAGCTACATTCGCTGGGTCATCACTAGAAAAGGCTGAGATATTGTCAGCTAGAAAGCCATGTGCCTACTTACCACCCAAATGCCAGACTGCTTTTACTTACCTGGTCATGTGGAAGGCATCAAGGGAAGGCTGGTCAATTGAAGGGAAGTTTCATTTTTGTCAAACCATCATACAATAACATGATATAGAATGATTTGGACTCTGAGTTTTCTAAGGAATTTGCTCTAATCTATAATCTTTCAGTGTGGTTCCCTGACAATCAAAATGAGTCACTGGGAGGGATATGACAGGTTGAAGATGCAGAAGAATGGTCACATATTTGTACTAAACCAGTGGAAAACTCTGAATGCAGTCGCTAGCTTCTAACTAAATCCCTCTGGTATTTATCAAACATCACTAGAGCATTCCTGATGTACATGTGTCTTTATTTGTGATTTACCATTTGTAGTTGTCTCTTAGACTAGAAAGGCTCATGGGAAGTCCTTCTTAAACTTCCAGTGTTTGGAGAAAAGCATGGAAGAAAGAGGACCTGAATGAGCAGCAGTGTTGTCATGTGATTACAGAAGGAAGGGCTCCCATCTGGCACCAAACCCATATAACACATTCAGTCCTGCTGCACTTTGTGTATTGCACCAGCCACATAAATGTAGTCAGTACCTATGGTGTCTATAGACTGCTTAATCACAAAACGTGGTGATCTTCCTGACTCTGATGATTAGCTAGAACAGGAAATTCGACCATATTTACAAACACACAGGTGGAGGCGGCAGAGGAAGAAGAAGAGGAGGAGAAGGTGGTGGACGTGGAAGCATCAGGGACAGATACAGAAAAGGAGGAAGAAGAGGAGAAGGAGGAGGAGTTGGAAGCATGTGGAGTTGGAGTCAGCAGAGACAGAGGAAGAAGAGGAGGAGAAGGTGGTGGAGGTGGAGGCATTAGGGACAGATACAGAAAAGGAGGAAGAAGAGGGGGAGGAGGAGGAGTAAAAGCTACTACCAATAAAAATATAATGCCTGTAATGATGTATAAATGTCTTTTGTTTTTATTTCTATGTCTCTGAGTATGCCCACTGGAGTCATCCCTCCAGGGTGTGAAATTCCCTGGAGTTGTTGTGATAAACAGTTATGACCCACTCTATGTATCTACTTAGAACTGAGCTCTAGTTCTCTGTAAGAGTAGCAAGTGCACTTAGCTATGGAGCCATCTTTCTAGTACCCAGATCTCTAACTTGAAGGCACATTTGATATTTTGATAGTATCCATGCACAGATACAGATGGGTTTAAAAGCACTCCCCCCAGAATACCTCCAACACCTAAGACAGGAGGTATGGTTGTTTCCAAGAGGAGTATATCATCCCTGAACATCCCCTTGTAGTATACCCAGGTCCTGGAGGCCAACATAGGCAAAGTTCCTCTGGTTACACCTCAGAACTCACTGGGTAGCTGGGGAGCCTAAGATAGCAAATTTCAGTGGTGCTCCTTCAGAGGCTGGGCTTGGTCCCTGGGGTGCCCTCCAGATCACCAGTCCTTAGATAACAGTGACTAAGGCTCTTCCCCTGCCACATAACTGAGGGAACCTGCTTCAGTGTCTTCATTCTACACAGGCTTTGAATATGGCCCACCAGACCAAAGCCCTTCCTTGAAGGGTCCTGTGTACTCTCAACAGGTCCTAGACACTGTGGGATAGGGTGCCCACTGAGAGGTCGTCCTCACTGAGTGAGCAAAGCAAGTGTGGTGAGAACTAATCTAGATGCCAGGGAGAAGCTCATGTCCAGGTCCAAAGATCACATGGGCTACCTGTATGATGCCTCTGAAAATAGTCCAGGGATTAGCAAGGAAACTCAGTGTTGTAGAACAAATTCTAATTGATCTTAATAATAATAATAATAATAATAATAATAATAATAATAATAATAATCCAGAGTCAGATGTCAGGGTGAAAGCTGAAAGATAAGAGAAGCAGGGCAGCCAGCCACTAAAGTTCTTATCTCTACAAAATCATCAGACTGAAAGGGGACTGGGTTCCTGTCTCCTCCTGCCTTATATTCCTCTCTCCACCCAGCCATATCACTTCCTGTCTTCACCTCCCTAGTGCTGGGATTAAAGGCATGAGATCCCAAAAGCTGACATCAAAGGTGTATGTCACCACTGACTGGCCTCTATGGCTAACTAGTGGCTGGCTTTGCCCTCTGATCTTTAGGCAAGCTTTATTTGGTAGAGCATACATAAAATATCACCACACAGTGTGCTAAATGAAGCAGATTCTGAGTACATAACTGGCTGCTTAGGTTCATGGCCTGGAACTTGGACATCCAGAATCCACCCAGGAAGGGGTTTAGCCCAGTTTTACAATACCTGAAAAACTACATGTTCCAGCATAGTCAAATGCTGCTGTTAGGGCAAGTTGTCCTCTACACAGAAGTCTTTTCTTATAGAAGCTCAACTTAAGATTGCAGCCTGGCCCCAAGAGATCACAATAACCCTCAACATACTGACTGATCTAGAAGCTTACACAGTTGTCCACACCTGTTCAGGTAAGAAGGTGAATCAGGATGTACTCTGTCCCCAGAGCCAGAAGAAGAGAACAGGCCCAAAGACCCATGAATAGACACTAAGGAGGCTGGGATGATTTCTGCAGAGATCTCATGACTGGCAATGCTCAGAATGACTTTGAGCTCATCTATGTCACTGAGTGAGAGACTTGAGACATAGGTAAGACTATGAGGACATGCATCTTCTACACCATGGTGCCTTTGCCACTGATCATCAACCTCTGAGAAGGTAGCCTTGGAGGTAAAGCTTTTTACTAGGTCAGCAATCTGGATTACACAGAAGAGAGCCAAGAGTGTTTGGCATGGAAATCTTCAGATAAGGAGCAGACTCAATGCCTCTTCCCCAATCCATTGTCTAAAAGGTCTGTGGATGGGAGTATATTGGTCAGGTGGTTTGAAAAGTATGAATTGGCAAATCTTCACTTCTTCTACTTCACCAGATTCAGTCCACCCAGTCTCACCCCTAGCTCTGTTGCAGAACACCTGCTGCAGTCTCCCCTTCTTCTCTGACCCCATCCACAGTGGAGCACAAAGATCTTTTCCTACAACCTTCCTTCTCCCAATTCATCCCATTATTTTAAGCTCCAATACCACCAGCAGGCATTCATTTGAAAAACCAGATGAACAGTCCAGGGAAACAGCACTGCAACCAAACCACTGTAGGCAGACTTTTCTTTCCTGCTCACCAGTTCCCAAATACCTGACATGGAGACTTAATATAAATTATACATGTTTGGTTGATAGCTTAGGCTTATTACCAACTAATTCTTACAACTTAAATTAACCCATTTTTATTTATGTATTGCCACATGGCTCATGGCTTTACCTGTCCTCCAATATGTCTTCTTCCCTCTGTATCTCCTGGAGACCTCTCAGACCCTGCTCTCCTTCCCAGCATTTTCTCTGCACTGAAAATCCTGCCTCGCTATGGATCAATCAGCTTTGTATTTACAATGAGAGCAATACACATTTACAGTGTAGAAAGATTATTCCACAGCATACCAAAACAGGCCCTGAATATCCCAATTTAGCTGAAAGCACTAGAAAAAAAGATCTTAAAACAGCCTGTATGAAGATGATAGCGGTCCTTCAAGAGGAATTTCATAAATTCCTTAAAGAAGTCCAGGAAAACAAACAGTGGGAGGAAATGAATAAGTTCCTTAAATACAGGAAAAGACAAATGGAGGAAGGAAATGAATAAGGCATTTCAAGACCTGAAAATGAAAATAGAATCAACAACAAAAATGAAAAAACAAACAAACAGGGAATTCTGCAAATGAAAAACTTAGGAATTTGAAAAGGAACCACTGAGGCAGGCTTCACTGACAGAATACAAGAGATGGATGAGAGAATATCAGGTGTTGAAGATATGATAGAAGAAATTGATACATCAGTCAAAGAAAATGGTAATTCTAAAAAAACTGACACAAAATATCCAGGAAAGATGGGACACTATGAAAAGACTAAATCTAAGAATAATAGGAATAGAGGAAGGAGAAGAAACCTAACTCAAATGCCCAGAAAATATTTTCAACCAAACCATAGAATAAAATTTTTCTAACCTAAAACAGGAGATGGGAATAAAAGGTACAAGAAGCATACAGAACACTAAACAGGTGGGACCAGAAAAGAAAGTCCCTCTCAGCACATAATAATCAGAATACTGAATACATAGAACAATGAAAAAACATTAAAAGCTACAAGGGAAAAAGACCAAGTAACATTAAAATCTACAAGGGAAAAAGACCAATTAGAATTATACCTGACTTTCCCATGGACACTCTAAAAGCCAGCAGAGCCTGCACGATATTCTACAGGTTCTGAGAGACCCCAGATGCCAGCCCACACTACTATACCCAGCAAAACTTTCCATCACCATAGACGGAGAAAATAAGATATCCCATGATAAAGCTATGGTGGTTTCAAAGAGAATGGCCCCAAAGGGAGTGGCACTATAAGGAGATGTGACCTTGGTGGAGTAGGTGTGGTCATGTTGGAGGAAGTGTGTCACTGTAGAGGCAGTGTTTGAGGTCTCATATATGCTAAAGATTGTGCCCAGATCACTTTCTGTTGCTTGCAAGATGTAGATTCTCAGCTACTTCTCCAGTACCATGTCTGCCTGCATTCTGCCATGATGATAATGGACTAAACCTCTGAAAATGTAAGCAAGTCATCTCAATTAAATGCTTTCCTTTATAAGAGTTTCTGGGTCATGGTGTCCTTTTATAGCAATCGAAACCCTAAATAAGACAAAAGCCAAATTTAATCAGTATTTATCTACAAATTTAGCTCTACAGAAGGTGCTAGAAGGAAAACAGCAACCTAAGGAGGTTAACTACAACCATGAAAACATAGGGAATAATCTCAAACCAGTAAGATGAAAAGAAGGTAAAACAAACACACACACACAAACACACCACCACCACAATAACAACAACAGCACAACAGGAATCAACAGTCATTGGTCATTGATATCTCAATAGCTATGTTCTCAACTGCCCAATAAAAGACATAGACATCAATAGAATGGATATGAAAACAGGATCTATCCTTCTGTTGCATTCAAGAAATACACCTCGAAACCAAGAATAGACATTCCCTCTGAGTAAAGATTTGAAAAAAGATATTCCAAGCAAATGAACCTAAGAAGCAAGGTGGTGCAGCCATTTTAATATCTAACAAAACAGACTTCAACCCAAAACTAATCAAAAGAGATGGGAAAGGACACTACATACTCATCAAAGGAAAAATCCACCAAGATAATATTTTAATTCTTGACAACTATGCCCCAAATACAAGAGCACCAAAGTTTGTAAAAAGCAACACTACTACAGCTTATATCACATATTGAGCTTCATGTGTTGACAGTGTGTAACTCTCACCAATATGCAGGTCATTGAAACAAAACTAAACAGGGAAATACTTGAGCTAACAAATGCTATAAACTAAATAGACCAAACATGTTTATAGAATACTTCACCCAAACTAAAAAGAATATGCTTTCTCTGCAACTCATTTAACTTTCTCCAAAACTGACCACATGTTTGGACACAAAGCAAGTCTCAACAGATACACGAAAATTGGAATAACTCACTGCATCCTATTAAGCCACCACAGAATAGAGGTTGATATCAACAGAAAGCTTACAAACATATGGAAACTGAACAACTCCGTACCAAATAAAAAATGGGTTGAGACAGAAATAAAGAAATTAAAGCTACATCAGAGTTTCTATTGCTGTAAAGAGACACCATGACAAGGTTGATTATCATCATGGCAGTAAGCATGGTGGCACACAGGCAGACATGCTATTAGGTAACTGAGAGTTCTACATGTGGTTTGGCAGGCAGCAGGAAGAGGCTTGCACTTCTGAAACCTCAAAGCCCAGTGAAACACTTCTTCCAAAAGGGCCATACCTACTCCTACCAGGCCAGATCAATATATAATGTCACTCACTACCAGCCTACATAGGCCATTTTCATTCAAACCACCACAGAAAAATTCCAGAATTAAATGAAAATAAATACACAACATACCTGAAAATATGGGATACAGTGAAAGTTATTCTCTCATACAATAATCCTGTCTTTAACTTCCACTCCATCTCCTCCTCATAATCCCTCACCTCCTCTTTCTGCTAGATCCACTGCTCCTCTGTTTCCCTTCAGAAAAGAGCAGACCTAGAGGTTTTAAGAGGCAAGTACATAGCACCAAGTACTCTCATAAAAAAACTAATTAAAAAAAAATCTAAAGGGTGTGGGGGAAGGGCCTATGGAGCCAGGTACTAATAAAGCTGGCCCTGAGGGAGCATATAGAGGGTGGAACCCAAGTTGTTTACAAAAAAATATGATTGGCGCTTCAGGTCAAGGAAGATGAAGTCAGTACATAATTCCCTCATAGACAACACTGTAAATTCTGTAGACTAGATGGGTGCATAATTGGGCATTTGCCACCCCTACCCCACCCCACCCCCACCCTGTCTTGTTTTCTTTATGCTTTAAAAGGAGCTTATTGTTTTTAAATAAATGAGTCCTTACCTGACTTGACTCCTTGCTGTGTCTGATTGGTTTGGGGGTGGGGGCTGGCAAGCAATGCACTTATGTTTCCTCAGTTCCAGATCTCCCTTCTCAGGGGACCTAGGTTCCTGGTGGAGCAGGACCCCACAGAAGAGTTCTCATAATAGCAGTATAACAGAACACCTGAAATGCTAGAACAAAAAGAAGAAATCACACACAAAGGAGGAGATGGCAAGGAATAATCAAAGCCAAGGCTGAAATCAATTAAAATAAAAACAAAGAGAGCAATACAAAGAATCAATTAAATATTGGTTCTTTGAGAAAACCAGTATGATAGATAAACCCTCATCAAAATTAACTAAAAGTCAGAAAGAGAATGTCCAAAATAACAAAATCAGAAATGAAAAGGAGGACATAACAACAGACAAAGGAAATCCATAGAATCCTGAGAGTATAGTTTAAAAACTTGTACTCCACTAAATTGAAAAATCTAAAGGAAATGGATAATTTTCTGAATAGGTACCACTTACAAAAGTTAAATAAAGATCAGGCGAGCAAGTTAAACTGACCCATAACTCCTAGTGAAATAGAAACAGTTGTTAAGTCTCCCAACTAAAAATAGCCTAGGGCCAGATGTTTTGAGTGCAGAATTCACCAGACATTTAATGAAGGGTTCATGCTAATACTCTGTAAATTATTCCACAAAATAGAAACAAAAGGAACATAGCCCAATTAATTTTATGAGGACACAGTTTTCCTGATACCCAAACCACATGAATGAATACCCAACAGAGAAAGAGAATTACAGACCACTTTCCCTTATGAACTTAGATACAAAAATACTCAATAAAATACTTGCCAACCAAATCCAAGAATACATCAAAAAGATCATCCACCATGATCAAGGAGGCTTCATATGAGAGATGCAGAGATGGAATAACATGTGAAAATCAATAGATGTAATCCACCATATACACAAACTGAAAGAAAAAAACAACACATGGTCATCTCATTAGATGGAGAAAAGACTTCTGAAAAAAATCCAACACCTTTTCATGATTAAAATCCTGGAGAGTTTATGGATACTAGGGACATACTCAAAATAATAATGGCAGCTTACAGTACGTCTGTACCCAACATCAACTTAAATGGAGAAAAACTCAAAACAACTCCACTAAAATCACAAGCAAGGCAAGGCTGTCCACTCTCTCCATATCTATTCAATATACTACTTGAACTCTTAACTACAGCAATAAGACAACTGAAAAATCAAAGGAATGCAAACTGGAAAGAGAGAAGTCAACGAATCTTTATTTGCAGATGATATATTCATCTGTTAAAAAAATAACGTGTTGAAAAATAACATTAGCTGGATAGCCCTGCTCCCTAGGACCTAGCCTCCAGGGGCACATCTCATGTCTCTACCCCACACACTGACACCTAAGCCCCAGAGACACACTGCAGCAGCGTTTACCCACCTCCAGCCATCCCAGCCTCATCAGTGACCACTAGGGCCCTACCTGCACCTGGAGGAGCTACCCCAGGAACCACTTGCACCTAGAGGAGGATGTGAGTGTCTGGGCACCCAGCTAGAGAGCCCTGCTCCCTAGACCCTAGCCCCTAGAGGTACTTCTTCTGCCTCTCCCTCACCCTCAGACATCAAAGACCCAGTGACCTGGCAGCAGCCTCCCAATACCCACAAACATTACCTGAGGCATCAGAGATCACCAGAGATACAGGCCCAAACTGCACCCAGAAGAAGATCAACCACCTAAGCCACAGGTCCCACCTTCACCAAGTGGAGGAAGAGGGACCCACTAAAACACACGCCCCACCTGCATCAGTTGGAGGAAGAGATGCATAGATGATAGTGTAAGAATATATTCAACAACATAAAGAGCAATATGGCACCACTGGAAACTAGTGGTCTACAACAGCAAGACCTGAACATCCCAATGTAGAAGAAGCAGAAAACAAACAACCTAAAAAATAACTTTATAAAGATGATAAAGGCCTTTGAGAGGAAATGAAAAAATTCCTTAAAGAAATTGAGGAAAAGACAAACAAAGAAGTTGGAAGAAATCAATAAATCCCTTCAAGAAGGCTAAGTAAAAAGCAAATAGGTGAAGGAAACAGTTCATGATTTGAATGTGGAAATAGAGGCAATAAAGAAAAGACAAACTGAAGGAATTCTGGAAATGGAAAACCTGGGTAAATGATCAGAAACTACAGATGCAAGTATAACCAACAGAATACAAGAGATGGAAGAGAGAATCTCAAGTGTAAAAGATATGAGAGAGAAAATAGATCCATTGTTCAAAGAAAATACTAAATCCAACAAATTCTTAACCCAAAATATCCAGGAAATCTGAGACACCATGAAAAGACCAAACCTAAGAAAAATAGGGATAGAAGAAGGAAAAGAATTCCACCTTAAAGGCACAGAAAATATATTCAACAAAGTCATAGAAGAAAACTTTCGGCCTGGAGAGTTGGCTCAGTGGTTAAGAGCACCGACTGCTCTTCCAAAGGTCCTGAGTTCAAGTCCCAGCAACCACATGGTGGTTCACAACCCCCTGTAATGAGACTTGGTGCCCTCTTCTGGCCTGCAGGGACACATGCAGGCAGAATACTGTATATATAATAAATAAATCTTAAAAAAACAAAGAAAAGAAAAGAAAACTTTCCCAACCTAATGAAGGACATGCTTATGAAAGTACAAGATGCTTACAGAACCCCAAACAGACTGGACCAAAAAAAAAAAAAGTCCCCTTGCCTTGTAATAGTCAAACCACTAAACATACAGAAAAAAGAAAGAATATTAACAGTTGCAAAGGAAAAAGGCTAAGAAAAAAAAAAGGCCAAGTATAAAGGCAGACCTATCAGAATTACACCAGAATTCTCAGTGGACACTCTGAAAGCCAGAAGGTCCTGGACAGATGTTCTGCAGATACTAAGAGACCACGGATGCCAGCCAGATTACTATACCCAACAAAGCTTTCAATCATCATAGATGGAGAAAACAAGATATTCCATGACAAAGCCAGATTTAAACAATACCTATCCACAAAACCAGCCCTACAGAAAGTACTAGAAGGAAAATTCCAGCCCAAGGAAGTTAGCTGTACCCACAAAAGCACAGGCAATAGATAACCTCACACCAACAAACCCCAAAGAAGGGAAACACACAAAGGCTACCACCACCACCACCAAACCCCAAAATAACAGGAATTAATAACAATCACTGGCCATTAATATATCTTAATATCAATTATCTCAATTCATCTATAAAAAGACACAGGCTAACAGAATGGGTCTGAAAACAGGACCCATCCTTCTACTGCATACAAGAAACACGCTTCAACCTCACAGACAGATATCACCTCAGAGTCAAAGGTTGGGAAAAGATTTTCCAATCAAATGGACCTAAGAAACAAGCTGGTGTATCTATCCTAATATCTAATAAAATAGACTTCAAATTAAAATCAATCAAAAGAGATGGAGAAGGACATTTCATATTCACCACAGGAAAAATCCATCAAGATGAAGTCTCAATTCTGAGCATCTATGCCCCAAATACAAGAGCACTCACATTTGTTAAAGAAGCATTGTTAAAGCTTACATCACACATCAAACCACACACATTAATAGTGGGGGATTTCAATACCCCATTCTCACCACTGGATAGGTCTGCCAGACAGAAATGTAACAGAGGAATAAGAGAACTAATGGATGTTATGACTCAAAAGGACATCTATAGATGTCCCAAACACACACACACACACACACACACACACACACACACACACACACACACTACATTCTTTTCAGCACCTCGTGGAACCTTCTCTAAAACTGAGCACATCCTCCTTGGTAACAAAGCAAACTTCAGCAGATACAAAAAAAAAAAAAAATGGAATAACCTCCTGTATCTTATTGGATCACCTCGGCTTAAAGTTAGAATTCAAAAACAACACTAATGGCAGAAAGCCTACAAACTCATGGAAATAAACAATGTTCAACTGAATCACCACATGGTCAAGGAAGAAATAACGAAAAAAAATTAAAGACTTCCTAGAATTCAATGAAAATGAACGAACAGCACACCCAAACTTAGGGGAAACTATGAAAGCAGTGCTAAGAGGAAAGTTCAAAGCACTAAATGCCTACATAAAGAATGTGGAGAAATCTCACACTAGTGACTTAACAGCACATCTGAAAGCTCTAGAACAAAAGGAAGCAAACTCACCCTGGAGGAGTAGATGGCAGAAAATAATCAAAATGAGGGCTAAAATCAATAAAATAGAAACAAAGAGAACAAAACAAAGAATCAATGAAACAAAGGGTTGATTTTTCGAGAAAGTCAACAAGGTAGACACACCCTTATCCAAACTAACTAAAGGGCAGAGAGAGAATATCCAAGTCAACAAAATCAGAAATGAAAAGGGGGGCATAACAGACACTGAAGAAATCCAGAGAATCATTATATCATACTTCAAAAACATATACTCTACAACATTGGAAAATGTAAAAGAAAGAAATGGACAATTTTCTAGATGGAAATTTACCACATACCAAAATTAAATCAAGACAAGATAAACAATTTAAGTAGACCAATAGCCTTTAAGGAAATAGAATCAGTCATCAAAAGTCTCCCAACAACAAAAAAAAGCCCAGAACCAGATGGTTTCAGCTCAGAATTTTACCAGAATTTAAAAAAAAAAAAAAAAGCTAATATCAGTACTCCTCAAGTTGTTACACACTATAGAAACAGAAGGAACATTGCCAAACTTTTATGTGGCTAGAGTTACCCTGATACTTAAAACGCACAAAAACTAAGAAAGAGAATTACAGACAAGTCTCCCTCATGAACATTGACATAAAAATACTCAATAAAATACTGACAAACTGAATCCAAGAACACATAAGAAAAATCATCCACCATGATCAAGTAGGCTTGCTTCATCCCAGAGATGCAGGGATGGTTCAACATACAAAAATCTGTAAATGCAATCCACCATATAGATAAACTGAAAGAAAAAAAACCCACATGATCATCTCATTAGATGCTGAAAAAACCTTCAACAAAATTCAACCCCTTCATGATAAAAGTCTTGGATAGATCAGGGATACAAGGAACATGCTGAAACATAATAAAGTCAATATACAGCAAGCCAAGAGCCAAGATCAAACTTAATGGAAAGAAACTCAAAGTGATTCCACTAAAATCAGGAACAAGACAAGGCTGTCCACTCTCTCCATAACTATTCAATATAGTGCTCATAGTTCTAGGTAGAGCAATGAGACAACAAAAAAGATCAAGGGGATACAAATTGGAAAGGAAGAAGTCAAACTTTTGCTAATTGCAGATGATATGATAGTATACATAAGTGACCCCAAAAATTCTACCAGGGAACTGCTACAGCTGATAAACTCCTTCAGTAGTGTGGCGATATACAAGATTAACTAAAAAAAAAAAAAAAAAGAATCAGTAGCCCTCCTATGTACAAATGATAAATGGGCTGAGAAAGAAATCAGAGAAACAGCACACATTACAACAGCCATAAACAAAATAAAATACCTTGCAAATGAAAGATCTGTATAACAAGAACTTTAAGTCTTTCAAGAAAGAAGTTGAAGAAAGTATCAGAAAATGTAAAGATCTCCCATGCTCATGGATAGGTAGGATCAACATAGTAAAAATGACAATCTTACCAAAAGCAATCTACAGATTCAATGCAATACCATCAAAATCCCAACAAAATTCTTCACAAATCTGGAAAGAACAATACTCAACTTCATATGGAAAAATAAAAAACCCAGGATAGCCAAAACAATCCTGTACCATAAAAGAACTTTCAGAGGCATCACCATCCCTAACTTCAAGCTCTACTATAGAGCTATAGTGTAGTTAGATGGTTTCTCCCATCCCACCTGGCCCTGAGGTCCTGCAGCCACTAATAAAATAATCATTCAGAGGCTTAATATTATTTACAAACTGTATGGTCTATGGCACATGTCTTATTAGTTAGCTCTTATATCTTAAATTAACCCATCTATATTAATCTATGTTTTGCTACATGTTCCATGGCTTTACTGATCTGTTGGCATCTTGTTTTTCCTTTGGTAATGGCTGCTGTCTCCTTATATTCTGCCTCCCCACCCCTTTTCTTTCTCTCTTTGAATTTCCTAACTGTCTCTAACCTGCCTTGCCATGGCTAAAGCAGCTTATTTATTGACCAATGTGAACAACATATATTTACAATGTACAGAAAAATATCCCCTAGCACTAAAGTAATAAAAACAGCTTAGTATTGGCATTAAAACAGACATGTGGATAAATGGAAATGAATTGAAGACTTTGACATTAATCCAAACACATATGGACACTTGATTTTTGAAAAAGAAGCTAAAATTATACAATGAAAAACATGAAAGTATCTTCAACAAATGGTGCTGGCACAACTGGACATCTACCTATAGAAGATTGCAACTAGATCCATATCTGTCACTGTGCGCAAAACTCAAGTCCAAGAGGATCAAAGACCTCAACATAAATCCAGTTACACTGAACCTGTTAGAAGAGAAAGTAGGAAGTAGCCTCGAATGCATTGGCACAGGAGATCACTTCCTAAATATAACACCAGTAGCACAGACACTGAGAGCAACAATTAACACATGGGACCTCCTGAAACTGAAAAGCTTCTGTAAGGCAAAGGACATGGTCCACAAGACAAAACGGCAGCCTACAGAAGGGGAAAAGACCTTCATGAACCCCACATCTGGCAAAGGGCTGATCTCCAAAACATATAAAGAATTCAAGAAACTTGACATCAAAATACCAAATAATCCAATTAAAAATGCGGTACAGAGCTAAACAGAGCAATCTGAACAGAAGAATATCAAATGGCTGAAAGACATTTAAGGAATTGCTCAACATCTTTATCCATCAGGGAAATACAAATCAAAATGACGCTGAGATACCATCTTACACCTGTCAGAATGACTAAGATCAATACACTGATGACAGATTATGTTGAAGAGGATGTAGAGTAAGGGGAACACTCCTACACTGTTGGTGGGAGTGCAAACTTATACAGCAATGTTGGAAATCAGTAGGCAGTTTCTCAGAAAATTGGGAATCAACCTACCTCAAGACCCAGCAATACCATTATTGACTGTGTACTCAAATGATGCTCAATCGTACCACAAGGACACTTGCTCAACAGTGTGTATAACAGAATTATTTGTAATTGCCAGAGTCTGGAAACAACCTAGATGCCCCTCACCTGAAGAATGGATAAGGAAAATGTGGTACATTTACACAATGGAGTACTACTCAGTGGTTAAAAAAAATGACATCATGAAATTTGCAGGCAAATGGATAGAACTGGAAAGAATCATCCTCAGTGAGGTAGCCCAGACCCAGACAGGCAAACATGGTATGTACTCACTGATAAGTGGATATTAGATGCAAAGCAAAAGATAACCAGGCTACAGTCCACAACCAAAGAGAAGCTAGGTAAAAAGGAAGACCCTAAGAGGGACACACATGGAGGAACCCAGGAAGGGAAACAAGTTAAGGTCTCCTAGGGAAAGTGGGAGGGAGGGTAGAAGGAAAGGGATAGTGGATGGAAACAGAAGTGACTGAGATGACCAGGTGGAGGGAGGGACAGAGAGGGAGAGCAATGAAAGAGATATCCTGGAAGAGGGAACCATTAGGGGGTTAGGGAGAAACCTGGTACTGGGGAAATCCCCAGAAATTCACAAGGATGACTCCAGCTAAGACTCCTAGCTTTAATGGAGAGAGTGCCTGAACTTATCTTCCCTTATAATCAGATTAGTGACTACCCTAATTATCATAAAACCTACATCCAGTAACTGATGGAAGCTGATACAGTAATCCACAACTAAGCACTGGGTTGAGCTCCTCGACTTCAAGACAGGGATGAGGGATCACAGGAGCAAGTAAAGATCATGATGTGGAAAACCACAGAGACAGGTGACTCAAGCTGGTACGAGCTCATGGACAGCTGGGAAACATGCATGGGGCCTAACTAGGCCCTCTGAATGTGGGCAACAGTTATGTGGCTAGATATGTTTAGAGAGCCCCTGGCAGTGGGATCAGGACTTATCCCAGGTGCATGAAATGGCTTTTGGGAACACATTCCCTAGGGTGAGATACCTTGCTCAGCCTTGATACACGGGGAAGGGGCTTGGTCCTGCCTCAACTTAGTATGCCAGACTCTTTTGACTCCCCAACAAAAGCCTTACCCTGTCTGAGGAATGCAATGGTGGAATAGGGGGTGGATAGGAGGAGGTGGAGGTATAGTGGGAGAAGGGGAGGGAGAGTGAACTGGAATCAGTATGTATGGTGACATTTCATTTGTACTGAAATGTGATTTCTTGTATAATATTAGAGGCACCAGCCTTAATATAATACATCCCAGGGTCTCAGGAGAGAGAACTACTAATGGCGAGGACTATTTTCAGGAAATAGAATCTCAGCACATCAAGCTCCACAGTCCACTTGCTTTAATTCCTCTGGCATAGCACTCTGGCATACACAGCTTCAGTTCTGTTCTCATGACTAGCTTCTTTCTTGCCTGGTTTCTCTCTATACTTATCTATTGCTCCCTCTAAGTTCTATCTTAAGTCTCTCGTCTTAATTCTGCCTCACCAAGGGCCTTTTCAGCTTGTTCTTACCCAGCTAGTACTTCCCCATCTGGCTCTTCCTCATCTTCCATCTCATTCCTCTAGTACTCTCTTCTAGTCCTTCAGTCTAGTTCTTCCCCATCTCAGTTTGTTCCTCTCAAGTTCTTACCCATCTAGTTCTTCCATTCTCTTTTCTCTTCTCTGTCCCCATGCCCTAGAAGTCCTGGTATATAAAACCAGGCTTCCAGGATCAAATGGAGGGGTGATAAGAATCACATTGTGAGGCAATAACCATTGATTATCATTTGCAACCCCAAAGGGAAGTGACCAATGGGGAAATGAATTGACTAAAGGCTAAATTCGGGTAATATCTAAGAAAAGAGAATCTTACGTGCTCAACTATAGTCTTAAACGTGATTAGTAGAAAATGTTAAAGATCTATAAGTTGCTAGATCAATGGGAGAAAATAAAACTGTCTTCTTCTTTCCTGTGGCTCCTATCTGTCCAAGCTATCTGCCGTTTTTTCTGCAGGGTGGGGGAAAGTGTGCTCAGTCGCTAGGTAACCTGTGTACAACTAGATGCCTCTGGTGATAGTTAAAGGGAGAACTGGAACTAGAGGTAAGGTTTGGGAAAGGAAGAAGTAAAGCTTAATTGGCACATTCGCCATGCCTTCTCAAACAGATAGCCTGGATGCTTAAGTCTGTTCTTAGAGAGTACAGAGGTATCTCTGCTAAGGTATTTTCCTTCATTTGGGGATGGACCTGGCCGGATGCTGCCAATGAGGATAATTACAGGGAGGCTTGAACTGGGGTTCTGGCTGAGCATAGCTATCAGTGCAGAGGGTTATCTAAATATTCCTAGAAGTGGTTAGGTAAGGAGTTAAAGGTCTATAATGTTAGTAAGGCTGTAAGAAAGGAGGATCCGAGCCAAATTGTGTAAAGCTATTACTTAACATCCTCCTGACCTAGGTGGTGTCTCCTTGTGGAATTTATCTTAAATGAGGAGACTTTCATGTGGACTATTATTACTGCTAGTCCTTGAAAGTGGCCAAGGGAGAT
>NW_023413660.1:0-1132 GCF_903995425.1 Onychomys torridus | reverse complement strand
ATCAGGATCTTGTCCCCTTTGCTCATATAATCTCTCCTCCTTTGCTTCAACTGGACTCCGGCAGCTCCGGCCAGTGCTTAGCTGTGCATCTCTGTATCTGCTTCCATAGTACTTGACGAAGGTTCTATGATGACAATTAAGGTAGTCATCATTCTGATTAGAGGGGAAGGCCAGTTGAGGCACCCCCTCCACTATTGCTTGGAGTATTAGCTGGGGTCATCCTTGTGGATTCCTGGCAGTTTCCCTTCTACGAGGTTTCTTCCTTACCCCATAATGGCTCTCTCGATCAAGGTATCTCTTCCATTTCTCTGCATCCCTGTCCTCCCCCAAATCCACCACATAATTCCCTCATGTTCTCTTCTCACCTCCCCTTACCACCCCCTCCTCGCAGGTTGGCAATTCACTCAGGATTCTTATGTATTTCCCCTCTCACGAGGATACATGTATACCTGTCTCTCATAAGGTTCTCCTTGAAACCTAGTATCTCTGGGGCTGTGGATTGTAGCTTGGTTAATCTTTGCTTTGCTTGACTGTCATTTTCAACAGTACAAAGCATCCTAATCCAAGGGATTATACCTCTTGAAATTCATTGCTAGTGGCTTTCTGAACTTTTATATATATATATATATATATATATACATATACTGTTAGCATTAGTCTTTGGTATTATTTGAGACTGCTTTCCCCTCCCATCTGTTTAATGTCACTCTAACTATATGAATGTAATGAAAACTCAGGAACAAAAATACAAGGATACTACACTATCCTATACCCACACCTGACATTTATCACAATTACACTACATGTGTTCTGGTGTGGAGCTCAGACTCCCAGACCTGTAGTCATGATCCACGGATCATACATCATGAGCGGTCATCATTGATACAACACTGCCTTTTCCTCTCTCTCACACTTTCTATATTTACACTACCTAACCATTAGTGGCACTTGTAGTAGTCATATAACAATTCACAAAATCTGCATGTTTGAAATTATGCAACAGATTTTGTGCCACCCTGATTCTGCCTTTCTACTTAATTTGGGAAATCCTCAACCCTGTGCTCATGGTTATATCTAATTGAGCACACAGTCATAGTTGGCCTAACGGGAGCCTATGCATGCCTTGACCAAG
>NW_023413659.1:0-47404 GCF_903995425.1 Onychomys torridus | reverse complement strand
AGAGAGGGATGTTTTGCCCATCCACACATGCATGAAAGATCAAAAACTCACCATGCACAATATGAGATAGAATTATTCATGATTGCTGTGATCTCAGCCCTTGGGGGTTCTTGCACATGCTATACCTCTCAAAGTTCATCTCCTTACCTGTTGTCAATCTCCAGTGTCTCCACATCATAATCTTAGGTAAGGTAATGCAGAATTTTGTGAGCACAGAAGGTAACCCATGGTAATTGACCTAGGATGCTTATGCCTGGGAAAAGAGTACATTCTACTTTAGGGCATCAAAAGAGTAGATCAATTCAATACAGAGGAGGGCACTGCTCATAGTAGAAATTCAGTTATCTTCTGCTGACTTTGGTTGGTCTTGACCTGTTTGTCAACAATCTCCAGGCTCACAGTCCCAGGATCATACAATGCAGAACCTCATCTGGATCAGCATGTCTGGCTTAATCCCCAGTCCTGGGATCTTGCTGTTTGAGGCTTGTCACACACACAGAGGAACCCTGAATTCAACCTCGAAGTGAAGAGAAGAGACTATAATATAACTTGTTTGGTGACTCAGTCTTGAAAATAAACTTGAGGATATTAGGTGTTTTTTGCAAGAAAGTTGGCTGCTTAATTTTGTAAATCACTTGTTATTAAAGATCCAAAAAGCCAATGTGTTTTAGATGCAGGAAAATCTCATGTGTTGGGGTGAAAGCTCTTCTATCACTACACTAAGACTCTTACCCTCTACTATTTGTAGACGTTTGAGGAACTGCCATTCATTTATATGAGTCCATGATATGGGGGAGCATCTAATCCCACCAGTGAGATTTGGGTCCTCACCTCTCTATATCTTCTGCTTTTCCTCAGTCTCATGTGTTATTTTCCTTTATTAGATGTCACCACATACCACATTGTGCATCATGAGCCTCTCTGTCCTTGAGAGATCTTTTAACCTCATAAATGGATAAAAAATTCATATACATGTGATGACCACCCTCCTACATTACTACTTTATCTCCCTGAGAGCATGATTAATTCCTACTGGAATATATTAGAATACAATTCAGTGTCCACAATGTAGTATTTCCTTTCTGTACCTGGGCATTTCCTTTTAGATCCTCTAGCATTCTGTGACACAGCAAACAACAACCACATCAGAGAATGATCATGTCTGGTTGTATTTACATCTCCTAAAATTGTCAGCTAACCTAACCACATTTCTTTATGATACATTGTCAATTGTCAATGTATAGAAACAGAAAATGAACATATACAATATTGAAGGGACAAGCAAGCTTGAGTTTGGTAATTTCATGGTCAGTAAGTATAACCAGTGATGGAGACAATGCCTGGGACTATCTGCATGAGCTTCTGTCTATTCTGCTCCCAAGGGATGGGTTCAGTCTGACTTTCAAATTGAAACTGATACCTATATATTGAGATAACTTGCCTGAGGATTAAAGTTTGAATTAATCTATTTTACTGTCAATGTGGGAAACAGAGGGTAAGATGAGCTATCCCAGTACCCATCTGCAGATAGAACATAGCTACTAACAATCTTTTGGACTCCAACCATGGAGGAGGTAGTCTCCCTGCAATGATCCTTCACAAGTGTATGTCCAAGGATTGCACAATGTTAGCCTCCTTCCTTGAATACATTCTTGGAACTTAGTTTTCATTTCTGCTTTTAGCTCATGAGTGTAGTTCGGTGAATTTCACATTTGAGACCTAATGTATGAACGCTTTGCAAAACATGAGAGTAGTCCTATTGCCTTTAACCATAATATTTACATAACCAAAATCTCTTTTTTACCAAGTACATTGTAAAGCACCCTGAAAGTTAACCAATCCTTGACCCTCCAGGTCACAAGCAATCCTGAACCCTTAAATGTGGTGAAAATGACACTGATATTGCACAGTCAGCAGGATGCTGTAGCTCAAAGTTGAGATACTTACAAAATTTAAGTTGTTATGGACGTTTGTGTATAAACAGGCATTAAATCAAAATCAACCTTCACAAAATCCAGAAGGATTCTGAACAATGAACTAGGAATACCAAAGTCGTAAGAATGCTTAGATGATGTAGGTATAAAATTCATGTATGTCGGTAAAGAAAGGCCAATGAATCTATAGGAGATTTTTTTTTAGCAGAATACTATCAAATACAGAACCTTGAGGATATCATGTTTCCTTCTTCATTTCCCTGTGTGGTCGCTGGTTTGTTGTGTCAACTTGACACAAGTTAGAATCATCAGAGGATGGAAACTCTGTTGAGGGAATGACTTCATGAAATCCAACTGTTAGTCATTTTCTCAATTAATGATCAAGGGGGAAGGCCCTGCACATGGTACTTGGTCCTTCAATGAGCTGCTGGTCCTGGTGTCTATAAGAAGGTGGACTGAGCAAGCCATGGGTAACAAGCCAGTAAGCAGCACCCCTCCATAGGCTATACATCAGCCCCTGCCTCCAGGAACCTGTCCTGTGTGAGATCTGTCCCAACTTCCTTTAGTAATGAACAACAATTCTGAAGAGTAACCAAATAAACAATTTCCTCCCCAATTTTCCTTGTGGTCATGGTGTTTTGTCACAGCAATGGAAATCCTAACCAAGACCAATTAGTACCAGTGTAGTGGGATATTGCTCAGACAGACCTGAACATGTGTTTGTGAGGATTGTGGAAGGACATTGGAACTTTGGACTAGGAGATCCATTGAGTATTGAAATAGATCAGTGGGATGTTCTGTGGAAACTTGAGAAGGGCAGAATTTGGAGGCCTGACTGGCTTGTAAAATATCAGAGGGAAATTTAAAGATGATATGAGGGCCATTCTCTATTCTTGAATAAAAAACAAATGGTTTTGGTGTTCTGGGCCTGAAAAATCAACTGTGATTAACAATATACCAGAAGTCTGGGTGACCTCACTCAGGATGGTTTTTTCTAGATCCATCCATTTGCCTGCAAACCTCATGATGTCATTGTTTTTCTCCGCTGAGTAGTACTCCATTGTGTATATGTACCCTATTTTCTTTATCCATTCTTCAGTTGAAGGGCATCTAGTTTGTTTCCAGGTTCTGGCTATTACAAACAATGCTGATATGAACATAGCTGAGCAAATGTCCTTGTGGTATGATTGATTATTCCTTGGGTATATGCCCAAGAGTGCTACAGCTGGGTCTTGGGGGAGATAGATTCCCAATTTTCTAAGGAAGTGCCATATTGATTTCCAAAGTGGCTGTACAAGCTTGTATTCCCACCAGCAGTGGAGGAGAGTTCCCCTTGCTCCACAACCTCTCCAGCATAATCTATCCTCTGTATTTTTGATCTTAGCCTCTCTGACAGGTGTAAGGTGGTATCTCAGAGCTGTTTTGATTTGCATTTCCCAGATAATTATGGACGTTGAGCAATTCTTTAAATGTCTTTCAGCCATTTGAACTTCCTCTGTGGAGAATTCTCTGTTTAGTTCTATAGCCCATTTCTTAATTGGACTGTTGGTCATTTTGATGTCTAATTTCTTGAGTTCTTTATATATTCTTGATATCAGCCCTCTGTCAGATGTGGGGTTGGTGAAGACCTTTTCCCATTCTGTAGGCTGTCGCTTTGTCTTATTGACTGTGTCCTTTGCTCTACAAAAGCCTCTCAGTTTCAACAGGTCCCATTGATTGATTGTTTCTCTCAGTGTCTGTGCTACTGGTGTTATATTTAGGAAGTGATCTTTGGTGCCAATGCATTCAAGAGTACTTCCTTCTTTCTCTTTATCAGGTTCAGAGTAAGTGGATTTATGATGAGATCTTGGATCCACTTGTACTTAAGTTTTGTGCATGGTGACAGATATGGATCTATTTGCAGCCTTCTACACATTGACTACAGTTATGCCAGCACCATTTGTTGAAGATGCTTTCTTTTTTCCATGGTACATTTTTGGCTTCTTTGTCAAAAATTATATATTCATAGGTGGGCAGGTTAATGTCAGGGTCTTCAATTTGATTCCATTGGTCCACATGTTGGTTTTTATGCCAGTAGCAAGCTGTTTTTATTACAGTAGCTCTATAGTAGAGCTTGAGATCGGGGATTTTGATGCCTCCAGAGGTTGTTTTATTGTACAGGATTCTTTTGGCTATCCTGGTTTTTTTTTTTTTTTTTTGGGTTTGCCAAAGGGTTTCTCTGTGTAGCGTTGTGCCTTTCCTGGAACTCGCTTTGGAGACCAGGCTGGCCTCAAACTCACAAAGATCTACCTGGCTCTGCATCCAAAGTGCTAGGATTAAAGGCGTGCACCACCAATGCCCGGCTTATCCTAGGTTCTTCGTTTTTCCATATGAAGTAGAGTATTATTCTTTCCAGATCTGTGAAGAACTGTGTTGGTAATTTGATGGGAATTGCATTGAATCTGTAGATTGCTTTTGGTAAGATTGCCATTTTTATGATGTTAATCCTGCCTATCCATAAGCATGGGAGATCTTTCCATTTTCTTACATCTTGTTCAATTTCTTTTTTCAGTGATTTAAAGTCTTGTCATATAGGTCCTTCACATGCTTATTTAGCATAACCTCAAGGTATTCTATATCATTTGTGGCTATTGTAAATGGTGATGTATCTCTGATTTCCTTCTCAGCCTGTTTGTCTATTGTATATAGGAGGCCTACTGATTTTTTTTGAGTTGATCTTGTATCCTACTATGTTGCTGAAGGATTTTATTAGATGTATCAGTTCCTTGGTAGAATTTTTTGGGTCATTCATGTCATCTGCAAATAGGGAAAGCTTGACTTCTTCCTTTCCAATTTGTATCCCCTTAATCTCTTTGTGTTGTCTTATAGCTCTGGATAGAACTTCAAGTACTATATTGGATAAGTATGGGGAGAGGGGACAGCCTTGCCTTGTTCCTGATTTTAGTGGTATTGCTTTGAGTTTCTCTCCATTTAATTTGATGTTGGCTGTTGGCTTGCTGCAGATTGCCTTTATTAGGTTTAGGTATGTTCCCTGTATTCCTTATCACTCCCAGACCTTTATCATGAAGGGGTGTTGGATTTTGTCAAATGCCTTTTCTGCATCTAGTGAGATGATCATGTGGTTTTTTTCTTTGAGTTTGTTTATATGGTGTATTCCATTGACAGACATTAATATGTTGAACCACACTTGCATCCCTGGGATGAAGCTTACTTGATCATTGTGGATAATTGTATTGATGTGTTCTTGGAGTCTGTTCACCAGAATTTTATTGAGTACTTTTGCATCAATGTTCATGAGGGAGATTGGTCTGTAGTTCTCTTTCTTTGTTCCATTTTTGTTTGGTTTAGGAATCAGGGTAATTGTAGCCTCATAGAAGGAGTGTGGTAATATACCTTCTTCTTCTATTGTGTGGAACATTTAAAGAGTATTGGTATTAAGTCTTCTTTGAAGATCTGGTAGAATTCTGCACTGAAACCATCAGGCCCAGGGCTTTTTTTTTTTTTGCATGGGAGACTTTCAATGACTGATTCCATTTCCTTAGGGGTTATTGGACTATTTAAATGGTTTATCTGGTCTTGATTTAACTTAGGTATGTGGTACCTATCAAGAAAATAATCCATTTCTTTTACATTTTCCAGTTTTGTGGAGTAGAGGTTTTTGAAGTATGACCTGATGATTCTCTGGATTTCCTCATTGTCTGTTGTTATGTCCCCCTTTTCATTTCTGATTTTGTGAATTTGGGTGCTCTCTCTGTGTCTTTTGGTTAGTTTGGATAAGGGCCTGTCTATCTTGTTGATCTCAAAGAACCAACTCTTTTTTTCATTAATCCTTTGTATTGTTCTTTTTATTTCTATTTTATTGATTTCAGCTCTCAATTTGATAATTTCCTGGCATCTGTTCCTCCTGGGAGACTTTGTTTCTTCCTGTTCAAGGGCTTTCAGGTATGCTGTCAAGTCACTGGTGTGAGATTTCTCCAGCTTCTTTATGTGGGTGTTCAGTGCTATGAATTTCCCTATTAGCACTGCTTTCATAGTGTCCCATAAGTCTGGGTATGTGGTGTATTCATTTTCATTGATCTCTAGGAAGTCTTTAATTTCTTTCCTTATTTCTTCCTTAACCCAGTGGTGATTCAGTTGAGCATTATTCAGTTTCCATGAGGTTGTAGGATTTCTGTAGTTTTTTTCTGTTGTTGAAATTTAACTTTAATCCATGGCGGTCTGTTAGAACACAGGAGGTCATTGCAATTGTTTTGTATTTGTTGAGATTTGCTTTGTGGCCAAGTATGTGGTCGATTTTAGAGAAGGTTCCATGGGGTGCTGAGAAGAAGGTATATTCTTTTTTGTTTGGTTGGAATGTTCTGTAGATATTGATTAAGTCCATTTGAGCCATAACATCAGTTAAGACCCTTATGTCTTTGTTAAGTTTCAATTTGGCCTATCTGTCCAGAGTGAAATTGGGTATTGCAGTCTCCCACTATTAATGTGTGGGGTTTAATATGTGATTTAAGCTTTAGTAATGTTTCTTTTACATATGTTGGTGCCCTTCTGTTTGGGGCATAAATGTTCAGAATTGAAACTTCGTCTTTGCGGATCTTTCCTGCAATGAATATGTAATGTCCTTCATCATCTCTTTTGATTGATTTTAGTTTGAAGTCTATTTTGCTGGATATTAAGATGGCTACACCAGCTTGCTTCTTAAGACTATTTGATTGGAAAGTCTTTTCCCAGACTTTTATTTTTAGGAGGTGTCTGTCTTTGAATTTGAGGTGTGTTTCTTATATGCTGCAGAAAGATGTGTCCTCTTTTCCTATCCATTCTGTTAGTCTATGTCTTTTTATAGGTGAATTAAGTCCATTGATATTAAGGGATATTAATGACCAGTGATTGTTCGTTCCTGTTGTTATTTTTATTTTTTGGTGGTAGTGTGTACTTCTATTGTTTGGGGTTTACTGCTGTGGTGTTATCTATTGCCTGTGTTTTCATGGGTGTATCTGCCTTCCTTAGGTTGGAATTTTCCTTCTAGTGCTGTCTGTAGGGCTGGGTTTTGCACAAGTATTGTTTAAATCTGGTTTTGTCTTGGAAGGTCTTGTTCACTCCATCTATGATGATTGAAAGTTTTGCTGGGTATATTAGTCTAAGCTGGCATCCATGGTCTCTTAGTGTCTGCATTCTATTTGTCCAGGTCCTTCTGGCTTTCAAAGTCTCCATCGAGATATCGGGTGTTATCCTCATGGGTTTGCCTTTGTAAGTCACTTGGCCTTTTTCCTTTAATATTCTTTCTTTATTCCGTACATTTAGTTGTTTAATTATTATGTGGTGAGGGGACTTTTTTGGGGGTCTAGTCTGTTTGGTGTTCTATAGGCTTCTTGTATCTTCATAGGCATTTCCTTCTTTAAATTGGGAAAGTTTTCTTCTATGACCTTAAATATATTTTCTGTGCCTTTGAGTTGGTATTCTTCTCCTTCCTCTATCCCTATTATTAGTAGGTTTGGTGTTTTCATGGTGTCCCAAATTTCTTGGACATTTTGGGTCATGACTTTGTTGGTTTTAGTGTTTTCTTTGACTGATGAATCTATTTCTTCTACCATATCTTCAACACTAGAGATCCTCTATTCCATCTCTTGCATTCTGTTGGTTATAGTTGCCTCTGAAGTTCCTGTTTGTTTACTCTGATTTTCTATATCCAGCATTCCTTCTGCTAGTGTCTTCTTCATTTTTTCTATTTCTGTCTTCAGGTCTTGGACGTCTCCCTTGCTTTTTCATGATTTTCTTTCAAGGACTTATTGTTTTCTTCTGCTTTAATTGTCCTTTCCTCTAGTTTTTTTATAGCGTTCTTCCCATTTTTTGTTTGTCTGTTCCTCCACTTTATTTTTGATTTCTTCTATATAAGGCTCTAGCCTCTTCATGATGTTACTTATAAGGTTGTTTTCTTCTTCTTCTTCCATTCCGTGATGTTCAGGTCTAGCTGTGGTCCAGATGGCCGTTCCAGGGCAGACCAGCTTGATTGTTAAACCCATTTGATTGGAAAGTCTTTTTCCAGACTTTTATTCTTAGGAGGTGTCTGTCTTTGAATTTGAGGTGTGTTTCTTGTATGCAGCAGAAAGATGGGTCCTGTCTTTTCATCCCTTCTGTTAGTCTGTGTTTTTTTATAGGTGAAGTAAGTCCATTGATATGAAGGGATATTAATGACCAGTGATTGTTCGTTTCTGCTATTCTTTTTAATTTTTGGTGGTTGTGTGTGTGTACTTCTCTTATTTGGGGTTTACTTCTGTGGTGTTATCTATTGCTTGTGTTTTCGAGGGTGTATCTGCTTTCCTTAGGTTGGAATTTTCCTTCTAGTGCTCTCTGTAGGGCTGGGTTTGTGGATAATTAATGTTTAAATCTGGTTTTGCCTTTGAAGGTCATGTTCACTCCATCTATGATGATTGAATGTATTGCCGGGAATATTAGTCTAGGCTGGCATCCATGGTCTCTTAGTGTCTGCATTATATCTGTCCAGCTCCTTCTGGCTTTCAAAGTCTCCATTGAGAAATCAGGTATTATTCTGATCGGTTTGCCTTTATAAGTCACTTGGCCTTTTTCCTTTGCTGCCCTAAAGATTCTTTCTTTTTTCTGTATGTTTAGTTGTTTAATTATTATGTGGTGAGTGAACTTTTTGGGGGTCTAATCTGTTTGGTATTCTATAGGCTTCTTGTATCTTCATAGGCATTTCCTTCTTTAAGTTGGGAAAGTTTTCTTCTATGAGCTTGTTAAATATATTTTCTGTGCCTTTGAGTTGGTATTCTTCTCCTTCCTCTATCCCTATTATTCATAGGTTTGATCTTTTCATGGTGTCCCAAATTTCTTGGACATTTTGGGTCATGACTTTGTTGGTTTTAGTGTTTTCTTTGACTGATGAATGTATTTCATCTACCGTATCTTCAACTCCAGAGATCCTCTCTTGCATCTCTTGCATTCTGTTGGTTATAGTTGCCTCTGAAGTTCCTGTTTGTTAACTCAGATTTTCTATTTCCAACATTCCTTCTGCTAGTGTCTTCTTAATTTTTTCTATTTCCCTCTTCAGGTCTTGGATTGTCTCCCTTGCTTTTTCATGATTTACATTCAAGGATTTATAGTTTTCTTCTGCTTTAATTGTCCTTTCCTCTAGATTTTTATAGCGTTCTTCCCATTTTTTGTTTGTCTGTTACTCTACTTTATTTTTGATTTCTTCTATATAAGGCTCTAGCCTCTTCACGATGTAACTTATAAGGTTGTTTTCCTATTCTTCTAACATTCCGTGATGTTCAGGTCTAGCTGTTGGAGAATGGCTAGGTTCTGGTGATGTGTATTGCTCTTTATTTCGTTGTATGTACTTCTCCTTGACATCTGCCCATCTCCTCTTGGGTTCGTTCTTGGTGTACTTTGGCCAGACAGAGCTGACAGATTTAGGGAGCCTCTCTCTGGTCCAGATGGCAGCTCTTGACCAGATGGGAGTGCTGGTCCAGATGAGAGTGCTGGCCGGAAAGGAGCTGGGGGCTGGACTCTGAGTCTCTGGAAGTCCCTGGGGTCTCCTTATTTTGTACAGATGGGAGCTCCTCTTGTCCAGATGTGAGTTCCTCTGGTCTCTGGTCCTGATGGGAATTCAGGGCATGATGGAAGCTGGGGGTTTGTCTCTGATTCTCAGGAAGTGGCTGAGGTCTCTGGCAGATAGGTATGGGGACAGGGTGTAGGGACTGCAGGGTCTGCATGCAGTCTTGGAGAAGGGGAGCCTTCCAGCAAGGCCTGCCAATTGGCCAGAAACTATGGCCAAGTTGGGCAGGTCCTCCCAGGATGGCCTGTGTCCAGCAGTGGGACCCAGGCGCAGTCGCCTCTCTGGCTATAACCCCAGGCACTCTGAGATTAGTTATTTTTTAATGGATTAAAATTGTATGTTTTGAATTTGTAAAACAGTGAGCCTTTATAGTTATTTAAGATATTGGTGATGAATAAAAAAGGAAAACATGTGCTTAATAGTGACATGTTTGTTTGTCTACTTCATTAGTGGTCAGATGTACTGGCAGTGATTCTTGTGTCAACTTTAAACAAGTTAGAGTCATCTGATGAAGGAGCCTCAGCTGAGGAAATGCCTCAATGAGATTCAGCTGCAAGGCATTTTCTCAATTAGTGATCAATGTGGGTAGGTTACCATTGTGGGTGGTGACATGCCTGGCCTGCTTGTCCTGGGTTCTACAAGAAGCTGGGCTGAGCATGTCAGAGAAAGCAAGCCATTATGCAGTTCCCCTGCATGGCTTCTGAATCAGCTCCAGCCTCCAGGATCCTGCCCTGTTTGAGTTCTTGTCCTGAGTTTCTTTAGTGTTGAACAGAATTGTTGAAGTGTAAGCCAAATAAACATGTTCCTCCCCAATTTGCCTTTTGAACATAGTATTTTATCACAACAATAGAAAACTTAAGACAGCCTGATAGTTTCCCCTGTATTCATCCAGAAGAACTGATAGATCAGGTGCTCAGTGTGTCCCTTCTGCTATTCCCTCCCATGAGCATGAGCCTGATTCTTCTCTTGTGATCACTGCTTTCCAGGAATGACATGTCTGTTGGCTGTTGATGTCTCTGTAGCTCTGATTACACACAGCAGTATTCTTTCACTGTGTACAGTGTCCTGAGGCTACTCCTCTTCTCTCAGAACTAGAGGAAGTTAAAAGTTTCAGGCAAAGCTTTTTTCAGAGATATAAGTACTGGAAAGTTTCAAATATTGCTTAGCATAGATGAGCACATTGCGATCAACAGTTGGGAGTTGAAATTGATTGGTGGATCTTGTCTGGTCTACACAGTGAGTTTTGGGACAGTCAGAAATACATTGTACGATCCTTTTTCAACACACAAACAGAAACAAAACACAAAAGCAAAGGCATTTGACCACATGCTTCTAAGGAACCCTAATATATCTTGGTGATTCACCAGTTAGAGTTGTGTGGAACTTGCCTGTTTTTTCACTGTTGCAATGAGTAGACTTTGTACATGTTTCCCCTAAGAAAAGGTCACACAAAATTCACAAAGAATCTCTAGAGCTGGATAGGAATCCATTCATGAGTTTAGTCTGGCTGATGGAGTCAAGGAGAACCAAGGAGAAGCTCTGAGTGAAAAGACCAACCAGCTATGCATACCCTCAGGTGAGGTAGATACATCACAATGTCACCAGGTTCATTTTATGTTATGTCTTTATCTGAGGTCACTAGGAACATTCAGGCAGTAGTGTACATTTACAAAGGACATATTCTGTAAGAAGAGACCACAATCAGATTTGGGTTTGTAATCCCAGTCCACATGAGGCTGAGGGACAAGGGGAAGAAATCCAAAAACGTCATGAGATTGAAGAAAATATGTCTCAGATACAAACACATAAACTAAAGGACCAGAAAAAAACAGAAGTCACATATTCTGTAGCCCAACCCACCACAGCACTGGGGAAAGAAGCATCATGTGTCTGAGAGGAAAAGTTCCTCTTCCTCAAAGGCTGCTCCTATTACATCTTTATGACATGAAGGAGAAGACAGCCTCCATAGCTCATACATTTTGTTTCTTTACATTTGGCAAAGGGTCCAACTATCTGCAACTTTGTGGCAGTTGGAAGATACCATGAACATCTTTCTCACTGCCCTGCTGTGTGTTGGTGAGATGCCAAGATGGGGAGGGAGAAATCTGGTCAGAGAGGGAATCCACCCACAGCCCTGCCTTCTGCCTCAGGAAGTCTCAGCAGCTTAGAAGGCTCAGAAGTGGAGGGCCTTGTGATATTTCAGTGCAAACACAGGTATCTCTTTTGCAGTACTGAGTCATCTGGGCCTCTGGATTCCAGCATTGGCAGGTGAGTGTCTTCACAGCTGTCCCAGATTGAACATCAATGTCGGGACCCCAGAAAACTCCCAAACGAATGGAGAACAATAGGTGTGGCCTGATGCTGCAGATGTCTGAGAATGTCCTGGGTCTGAGAGCTCATATCTGAGAGGGAGTTCTGGGGAACCAATTGTCATTTTTCTTGCAGGGGTCTTCTCTAAACCCACACTTAGAGTTATTCCAAGAAATGTGGTAACGACTGGAAACCAAGTGACATTCTTCTGTCAAGGGCCCTTAGAGGCCAAGGAATACCATCTCTGCAAAGAAGGAAGTCCAGATTGCTGGGTACCAACAACCCTTATAGAAACTGAGAACTTGGCTAAATTCTCTTTCTCATCAATTGAGTGGAACAATGCAGGGCAATATAGGTGTGAATATAAAAGCACCAATGGTGCATTAGAACACAGTGACTACCTGGAGCTGGTGGTGACAGGTGAGAGGACCCTTCTGCAATCCCAGCATCTGCCTTGAGGAAAGGAGTATGTTCACAGTAGGGTCCCCTTTTAAATATGTGAAGAGGGGAAAATGCTTCTCATATGGGAATATGGGCATATGAGGATACAGAAAACATTATTGAAATTAATATATAAAAGCCTTTGTATGTGGTCAGAGAGTTTTCAGGAAGAGTGTTGGGGACTGTCATTATGTTGAGTTAATCTGAATGTCTGTTTAGACACAAGAGAAATTCATGTATGTTTCTTGCCCTCTTCTCTCTTAGGAGTTCACCAGAGCAATGTGACCCTGTCAGCCCTTCCAAATCCAGTGGTGACTGCAGGAGGAAGTGTGACCCTTCAATGTATGTCACATCATCTGTATAACAAGTTCATTCTGATGAAGGAAGATGAGAAGTTCTCCCCGGCTTTGCCCTCCCAGAATATATCCTCGGAGCTATTTGGAGCCGAGTTCACAGTGGGTCCTGTGACCTCCAACCAGAGGTGGAGGTTCACACGCTATGGGTATCAATTGAGCAGCTCCCAGTTGTGGTCAGTTCCCAGTAGCGTCTTAGAGCTTCTGATCTCAGGTAAGGACGTACAGAACTTTGGCAGTGATTACAACTGACACAGGATCCCAGGAAAGGGCCTGGTATGTGGTGGGTGAATGGGAGCCAAGACTACTGAACCCAATGCCATGAAATGTGTGATATAGCTAGACATGGGGTGTGGAAACCAGGGTTGATAGTAACAGTAGAACCTAAGATTCAGAGAAAAGTGTGATCTTCACATGTCCTTTTGCCATTGCAGATCAGATTACATGTCCCTGCAGAGGTGACCTTCTCTGTGATGGTCTCCTAATTGATGCACATGCTTTTTTCTACTTCTTTGCAGGGACCCTTCACAAACCCCGCATATGGGCTTATCCTGGCTCTGTGATCACCTCAAGGAGTCCTGTTACTATCTGGTGTCAGGCGACCCGAGAAAGCCTAATCTATGTGATATATAAAGAGGGAAGCCCAGGACCCTGGGAACAACATGGCCCAATAGCCCACACCAATAAGGCCAAACTCACCCTTCCATCTGTGACACAAGAGCAGGCAGGACGATATCACTGTTACACTTACAACTCTTCAGGATGGTCAGAGCGCAGTGACACCTTAGAGCTGGTGGTGACAGGTGAGAAGACACCAGAAATCTTAACCCCAGATGTCACTCTCAAGAAAAGACTGCACTAACGGTATCTGCCATCAAAGGACAGCCATGGAGGACAGTTCAGGCTTTGTAATCCTCTTTAATTTTCCATGTGTATTTCTTCTAGGAGTCTACAAGAAACCCACCCTGTCAACCATGCACAATCCCATTGTAAACTTAAGACAGTCTGTGACCCTCTCTTGTACCTCAAGTCAGAGATACGACTGGTTCATTCTTACTAAGAATGGGCGGAAGTTCTCCATCCCTCGGAGCTCAAGATACACACACACTGGGATGTTCCTGGCTGAATTTCCAGTGGGTCCAGTGACCTCCAGCCACAGGTGGAGGTTCACATGCTATGGCTATTATACAAATAATCCTCAGGTGTGGTCAGAAGGGAGTGATATCCTGGAACTGCTGGTCTCAGGTGAGGAAGCCTCAGACTCTCTGTGGACTCAAATTGCTCCTGACACAGGTTCCCCGTGGAGACCATGATGTGTGATATGTCTGAGCATCTAGGGCTCCTGAGATAATTGACACAGCATGTTGACTCTGGAAGTCGCTGTACAGAAAATGAGGGGGGCACAGTGAGATGAGATCTTGGGAGGTTCATGAGACTGAGTCTTCCCATGACACTACTGGTCCTTTTGCTGCTTAGGAGTACATTTCAAGATCAGTGGCATGTTTGACTCTTACTGTGAACCTGCTCCAAGTCCCACCTCTTTCCCACCTACTTTCTTATAGGAAACCTCAAGAAACCCACCCTCTGGGCTGAGCCAGGCTCTGTCATCAGCACAGGGAATCCTGTGACCATCTGGTGTGAGGGGACCAAGGAAACCCACATATATTTCCTGTACAAAGAAGGAAGTCCGGCACCCTGGTTCAGTCAAACTCTAAAAGATCCTGGTAACAAGGTCATGTTCTCCATAGCATCCATAGAAAAGCATCATGCAGGGCAATATCGCTGTTACTCTTATGAATCTGCAGGGTGGACAGAGCGCAGTGAAGCCCTGGAGCTGGTGGTGACAGGTGAGAGGACACTAAGGGTCACAGTCTTTTCCTCTGTCCACAGGAAATAGTCTTCCATGAGTGTGTTTCCATAGCTCGTCTGCTGGAGTGAGTGTTGGCTATGTATCATTTGACAGACTGTCTGCTCCTCCCTAGGTGTCCACCATGGCAAACCTACTCTGTCAGCTGTGCCCAGCCCTGTGGTGACTTCAGGTGGGAATGTGACCCTTCAGTGTGTCTCATCAAAAGGATACAACGGGTTCATTTTGACTGGTGCTGATCTGAAGTTCTCCATGTCCCAAAAGGCACATTTATTACACACTGGACAGTCCCAAGCTCTGTTTCCTGTGATCTCCATGACATCCAGCAAGAGTGGTCCCTTCAGATGTTATGGATACTATACAAATACCTCCCTAGTGTGGTCAGAGCCCAGTGACCCTTTGGAGATACATGTCTCAGGTGAGGAAGTCTCCTCATTTGCTCAACTGACACCAGACATCCTTTGTCATAAGCAATTCTACTTCAAGGAGGGTTCAAACCATAACTTCTGAAGGGAGCCCTTGACTACTAAGGCTCAGAGTATGAGAGCCCTGGCACTTTCAGAGCAGGATGGGATATGGAATGTAATACAGGAGAGAGCTAGATGACTTCCTTGATGTTTCTTAAGTCATAGGTATAAGATTTGTGTTTTAAAAGTATCCATTTGAGCCAGGTAGTGGTGACACATGCCTTTAATCCCAGCACTTGGGAAGTAGAGACAGGTGGATCTCTGAGTTCAAGGCCAGTCTGGTCCTCAAAGTGAGTTCCAGGACACCAAGTGCTGCCCAGAGAAACCCTGTCTTGAAAAACAAAAAAAAAGTGTCTGTTTGGACTGGGAACACCTACTCCACTTATTCCTATTTTGACGAGTTTTGGAGATATTTGTGGCATCCAGGAAGAATGAGCCCTTTAGTTGTTATAGATACTATATAAATAAACCTCATGTGTGGTCAGAGGTCTGTAACTCTCTGGATGGTTGTGGATCTCTATCATTTCCCCCAACTCTTGTGAAATAAGCTTTTCAGATGAGTTATAGAGCTACACTTACCTGTGGGTATAAAGATAAACATTTAGAATGAATTTAGAAATTATACTGCTTTAGGAAATGGCAGTACTAGTTTCTCTCTGACGTCCATATAGCCTCTCCAGATATGGATACAAGTGTTACTTAATTAAAAAATAAATATTTATTGGCTTAATACTGGCCTATTCTTTGATGATTTAGATTCAGTACTTGTTAGAACACAACTACATTCATGGCCATTGTGAGCATATGATTATGTGTATTTATTATGTTGTGTTAATAACAATGTGATGATTAGAGAGTGAGATGTTAAACAAAAGCATCATAGCAACCTTGTGAGGTGATTGCAGGAAGAGAAGCCCAGACTGTCACTATTTGGACACCTGATATACAGGGGACCCTGACAATAGGAATATGTGGCTAGATCTTGGGTTCTCAGGTGTTGAATCAGTGCAGGTTATTTTCCTGGGGGTATTGTCCTCCAGGCTTCTATACTACAGACTGACCTGGGAGCACAGGAATTCTCCTATACTGTGAAAAGGGAAATGACATTTTTCCATCTGAGCTCTCTGTAATCAGATAAACTCTGTTTCAAAGAACTCAGAGCATAGTCAGGCTGAGGAAAGCAAGCCAAGAACAGGAGGAAGCTGCTATTGCAGAGAGAGTTCCTCGCACATTTTCATGATGTTATGTGATGAGAATAACGTGAATTTGTAACAACATGAAGATTAAACTTGACAACAGAATGACTTCCCTTGAGCACTGCACACACCCAGCAAATCTTAGTTTCTCAGAGGTGCCTGAGACCTTCACCTAACCAAAAACTATGTCACAGGCAATGACAGATGAGGATGGAAATTTCTGCTTAGGGCATGGAACCAGAAGGTCAAGTTCTAGAGAGGGGAGGGAGCTGTCAGAGTGAAAATTCACTCATCTTATTGTGGCTTTGGTTGGTCCTGACTTCTCTGTTCACAATCTCCAGCCTCACAGCTCCAGATTCACACAGTGGAGAACCTCATCCGGATGGGCATGGCTGGCTTGATCCTAACAGTTCTTGGGATTTTGCTGTTAAAGGCTTGCCACAGCCAGAGAAGGACCTTGAATGCATCCTAGAAGTAAAGAAGAGAGGCAGCCATAGTTCTTGCCTGGTGACCAAGTCTGGGAAATAAGTTTGGGGACCTCTTCTGCTATTTACAAACATTCCATGTTTAATATTGGGCATCACCTGTGAGAAATGATCCAGGAAATAAATTTATTTTGGGTGCAGATAAAGACCTAAACATTGGGGCAGCAAGCTCATCTACCACAAACTTAAAGGTCTTCCATTCTTCCTTGCTTTGGATTTGAGGATTTTTTTCTTCCTTTCTTTTCATTCCATAATGTGGGGGATCATAGTATCCCACCAGTGAGTTCTGGGTCTTCACCTCTTTACATATTCTTCTTTTCCTCAGTCCCATGTGATAGTTCCTTCATTATAAACCTCTACATTCTCCATTGTGCTTCATGTGCATATTTTTGGGAGGGGATGTTGTTGTTACAATGAAGAAGGAATATGACTCAACTACAATAACAACAACAACAGAACATAGTGAACACATATCAAATTACAGGATGAAAAGAATGACGAAATACAACCATGCCCCCTAAACATTGCAGTTTCAATACACTCAGTATTCATAACACACACTTTGTGAGGTTTCTGCTAATTTGCTCATTTATTTTAAAAGATATATCTGTTTTGATTCTTTGGAAATTTCTCATCATTCACCCCAACTCCATTCATCTCCCAGTCCCTCCATATCTACCCTTGGCTCCTGCAGTATGTTCCCTCAATTTAATTAAAAACAAAACAAAACAAAAACAACAATTACCTCACTCCTCCATCTTTCCAACATGTTCATTCATCTTAGTGGCATCATGACCTGTGGTGTGTCATGCACTATACCCCTTTTGTCCAGTCAGCCAACCCACAATATGTTCTTTGCAATCAGTCTGGTTCAAGCCTCTGGTGTCTGGAACATCTTCATCACTGGACCCTCTAGAAACTTCTCTTGGACAGCCTGTTTCTGCCTTGAGTTATGCAGATCCTGAGGTTATCATTCTGCTGATCCAGTCCCTTCTTGGACTTCAGCAAGTCACAGATCGGAGAGCAGTTAGGGTTGGCCCGGAATATGGGTCTGAGTGGTAGATGAGCTGGTTGGTTTGGGACATTGGGGCCACAAATTTAGGCAAGGGGCAGAACCAGCACCCCTTGGCTAATACCATCAGGACCAGGTCTGCCATACCTTAGTGAGTGATGGGGCAATTTCTCCTGAATGCTGGAGTCAGCTCTCCCATGGGGAGACAGTACAAGATCTCCAGTGTCCTTCAAGAGGAAGGGCCACTATGGCAGAGTCAGGAAGGGACAGAGCTGGCTCAGCATGGCACTAAGTTTTCAACATGCCTGGTACTTGTGACCCACTGTGGTAACACAAGCTGTGAATAGCACCCCAGGTCATGGCTGCTGTGGGGCCCCAGACCCACACTTGACCAACAGCAGCAGCCAAGGCCTGCCCCCATGTGGTTGTGCACTCCACTTGCATTGGCATGGTCTCAATGGCAGCAAGGCCCTAGGAATCAAACATGGCCACAGGTGATGGCCATAACCCCTGCCATCAGCACTGATTTCGATGGTGTCAGGAGCCACAGATATCAACACAGACTTTGGCTGCAGTACGGCCATAATTCCAGACATGGTCCTCAGCAACAGCCCTGGCCCAGGTGACACCATGGCCCCATCAGGAGCTTTTCCCTTTACACCAACATGGTCATAGGATGTGGACTAGACCCTGGGCATCTGTGTGGCCTTTAGTGGCATCATGTGCCATGAATAACACAGACCTCAACTGTGATTGGACCACAGACCCATACAGAGTCCTTGGCAACAGCCCAGGCCCCTATGACACCCTGGCCCTAGGTGGCAGCACAAGGCACTCAGATCAACATGGCTGCTGTGGAAATGTGGCCCTCAGACTCTCATATGGCACCATGTGGCATCCCAGACCTCTGACATTGGCATTGCCTTGAGTGGTTTCAGAACCCATGGACTTCAACACAGACCCTGGCTGTGTGTCAGAGGGCCACAGACCCAGACATGGCCCTCAGCAGCAGCCCTTGTGCAGATGACATCATGGCCCCAGTGGCTGCATGGCACCATGGGTCAGGGACAACACAGTCTCCAATTGTGATAGGACCACAAACTCAGACATGGTTCCAGGCAGCAACCAGGCTGAAGATCTTAGGTGTTTTTTACAAGACAGTTCACTGCTTAATTTTGTAAATCACTTGTGAGAAAGGATCCAGCAAGCTAATGTGTATTAAGGGCAGCAAAAACTCACGTGCTGGGGTGAAGAGCTCTTCTATCACTACACTAAGACTCTTAGCCTCTACTATTTGTGGACTTTTGAGGAATTGCCATTCATTCATTTAAGTCCATGATTTGGGGGAGCATCTAGTCCCACAAGTGAGATTTGTGTACTCACCTCTGTATATCTTCTACTTTTTCTCAGTCTCATGTGATATTTTCCTTTACTAGATGTCACCACATACTACATTGTGCATCATGTCCACTTTGTCCTGGAGAGAACTTTTAACCTCATGCCTAGATAAAAAAAATTCATTTACATGTGACGACCAACCTCCTCTATTACTGCTTTATCTCCCTCAGACCATGATGAATTCCTACTGGGATATATTAGTACACAATTCAGTGTCCACAATGCAGTCTTTCCTTTCCATACCTGAGAATTTCCTTTCAGGTCCTCTAGCATTCAGTAACACAGCAACCAACATCCACATCAGAGGATGAACACACCAGGTTGCTTAGTACTGGATTTACATCTTCCAAAATTATCAGCTAAGATAACCACAATTCTTTATAGTGATACAGTGTCAATTGTCTAGGTATAGAAACAGAAAATGAAGCTGATACATATTGAAGGGTAAAGCAAAGCTTGAGTTTGGCATTTTCAAGGTCAATAAGTAGATCTAGTGATAGAGATAATACCTGGAAGTATCTGCATGAGCTACAGGCTACTCTGCTCCCAGGGATAGGTTCAGTTGACTTTCAAACTGATACTGATACCTACATATGAGATAACATGCCTGTGGATAAGAGCTTACATTAATCTATTTTACTGTCAATATGGGAAAAAGATAGTTAGACGAGCTATACCAGTGCCCACTTGCAGATAGGGCAGAGCTACTAACTTATTGAGGCCTGACCTTACTCCACCAACCATGGAGGAGGAAGTCTCCATGCAATGATCCTTCACAAAGTTAGCCTCTGTCTTGAACATAGAACCTTGTGCATTTGGGGAACTTAGTTTTCAGTTCTGCTTTTCAGCTCAGGAGCCATGGACATCAACATAGACCCTGGCTGTGGTAAGGCTACAGACTCATGCACGGTTTTCATCTGCAGCCCTGGTGCCAGTGACACCATGGCCCCAGTGGCAGCATGGCTTTGAACACCGAAATGGCTACAAGATGTAGTGTAAACGCTGGGCATTTGTGTGGCCTTTGCTGGCACCATGGCCTATGGACATGACAGACCCCAACTGTGATTGGAACACATACCCAGACATGGTTCCAGTAGCAGCCCAGGCTTGGATGTCATCCTGGCCTGGGTGGCAGCACAGAGTATCCACATTAGAATGGCCCTGGTAGAAGCATTTGCCCATTCCTCGCAGCTCTCACCTCTTCAGAACTGCCTCTTACCACAGCACATGCACCACTCCTCCTTTCCTCCTCTCACATCTTACCACCATACACTTGCTCATCATTATATTGGTACCGTGAAGACCCAGGGTGTCCCCCGGGTTTCTTTGGCCCTGCTTATGCATTTGGGAGCTTCAAGCAGGCTGGACAATGAGTTCCCAGGCTGCACTGTGGGTGTCTTTTACTTACCTGAGCTGCTTGACATCAGTGGGTCTATAGATGCTTAGGCAGGCTGGACTCTGAAGACCCAGGCTGCCCCAGGGGTGTCTTAGCATGCTTGAGCTACCTGGCATCAGGGGTCCTGTGCTGGCTTCAGACAGCCCAAACAGTGAGGACACAGGACACTCCAGGGGTGTCTTTAACCTTTCTGACCCACAGGCACCAGGTAAGCATGTGGATGCTTTAGGCAGGCTGGACTGTGAGATCCCACGTTGCCCCATGGCCATCAGTCATCACCTCTCAGTACTATAGACAACAAAAACTTAAAGTACAAAACTTTTTTACAAGCATATAACCACTGATACATTTCTAATATTACTTGTCATAGAGGACCACAATGTCCTAAAAAGTTGGGAGGTGGCACTGGTTGGTTGATATCTTCTGGTGTACATGGTGTGTTCCTGGACACGCAGAGGTATATAGTGTGACACCCTATTTGAAAAAGAAAAAAAAAAAACACCAAACTAACCAAAAAACAAAAACAAAGCAAAACACCAAAACTCCAAAAATATTCAACATACGATTCTAAGGAATCCTAATATATCTCATTGGTTCACCAGCTAGATTTGTGTGTAGTCTTATATTTGTTTCTCTCACTTGTGTCTCATTGGGGTGAGTAGATATTGTTCTTGTATCCTCAGGACAAGTTCACATGTCAGTAAAGCTTGTCCAGGGCAGGGTAGGAAACTGGCCATGAGTTTAGTTTGGCTGAAGGAATGAAGGTGTTCCAAAAAGTAGTCTTGAGAGAAAAAGTCTAGATCTGAATCCCTTAGGAGATAATGTTGGCTCAGGAAGTCATTTGGCTTATTTCCTATTAAGTCCTGCTTCTAGGTGATTGGGAGCATCCAGGTATAGGTAGATAGTTACAATAGAGATGTTCTGAAAGAAGAGACCACATCAGATTTATGTTTGTAATCTCAGGCACAGGAAGCTAAGGAAGGACAATGAGTCTGATCTGCATGAGATTCAAGAGTTTCGGTCTGAGAGACATAAACAGAAACTAAAGAACCACCAACAGACAGAAGCTACATATTCTGTAGCCCAACCCATCATTGCACTGGGAACAGAAGAGTCAGGTGACTGGGAAGAGCAGTTCCTCTTTCCCAGGAGCTGATAAAAATTCATACTCATGACATGGAGGAGAAACCACCCCATATAGACCACATACTTTGTTTCTGTCCCTTTGGCAAGGAAAACAACTATCTGCAAACTTGTGGCAACAGGAAGATGCCATGACACCCTTTCTGATATCTTTTCTGTATCTTGGTGAGATGCAAAGACTTGTAAGGAGAATTCCAGTCTGAGAGTGAATCCACCTCACAACCATGCCTTGGGCCTTCAGGAAGTGTCAGCAGCTTAGAAGACATCTGAAAGTGGAGGACCTGCTCATGTTTCAGTGTAAACACTCAGTGTTAACAGTCTTGCAGGGCTGAATCTGGGTCTCAGGAGTCCAGTGCTAGTGGGTGAGTGTCTTCCCAGGTGTCCCTGATTGGACAGCCATGATGGAGGCCACAGGCCTCTCCTAAACAGAACATATAGAGAACAGCATGTGTGACCTGATACTGTGGATGCCAAAACTCCCTGGGTCTGATAGCTTCTATCTGAGGGGAGTTCTGGGGAACCAGCTGTCAATTTTCTTGCAGGTGTCCTCTCTAACCCTGCACTTAGATGGGATAGGCAAACTCCAAAGGATATTGCTTACAGGGCCCTGCTCTCCATAGCATCCATGGAAAAGCATCATGAAGGAAATATGACTGTTACTCTTACAAATCTGCTGGATGGTCAGAGCACAGTGACACACTGGAGTTGGTGGTGACAGGACACTAAGTGTCTCATTCTTTCCCTTTGTCCTCAGGAAGTAGTCTTCCACACATATACTTCTAGTGCTCTTCTGCTGGATACAGTTTGGGCTGTATTTTATTTAACAGGCTGCCTGCTCCTCTTTTAGGTGTCTACCATGGAAAACCTACTGTGTCAGCTTTTCACAGCCCCGTGGTGTCATCAGGTGGGAATTTGACCCACCTGTGTGTCTCATCAAAACTGTACAGTGGGTTTATTTGACACTTGCACTTCTGAAGTTCTCCAAGTACCAAGAGGCACAGATCATTCACAGTGAACAGTCCCAGGCTCTATTTCCTGACAACTCTGTGGCATCCTACAAGAGCTGCCCCTTCAGATGTTATGGATACTATAGTAATACCCTATATATCTTGTCAGATTCCAGTAACCCTTTGAGATACATGTCTCAGGCGAGAAAGTCTCTTCATTCACTCAACTGTTTGACACTAGAAACACTTTCTCATATGCCCCGCAGAACCCTCAAGAAGGGTTTGTGGACATGGCCAATGAAGCAAGCTCTTGTCTGCTAAGGCCCAGGGTATGAAAGGCAATGGACCTGTCAGAGCAGGATCAGATATGGAATGTATTTCAAGAGCCAGTTGGATGACTTCCTGTTTTTCCTCCTTCTAGGACTCTCAAGAAAACCCACCCTGATAACCCTACAAAGGTCTGTCCTGGCCCCTGGTAAATACCTAACCCCCAGTTTTCCTCTGAGGTGAGTTATAACAGATTTGCTCTGTCCAAGGAGTGGGAAAGGGATGTCCCACAGGTGTCTGTCATTTACCTTCAGGCTGAATATTTTCATGCCAACTTCCTTTTAGGCTCTGTGAATTTCTCCACTGGTGGTTGGTACAAGTGCCTTGTACACACAACTTATCCTCTGTGGGGTCAGCCCCTAGTGACACTCTAAACATCCTGATCACAGCTGAGGAATGTAGTTCACTTAGTATGGACCAATTCTGGCACAAGTTCAGCTGAGAGAAGACCTGGGATTCATTATCAGAAGATGATGAGCATCAGGGACTAGGGACAAGAGAATGGACAAGGGGCTGTCCCTTAAAATATAGAGACTAGGTTCTGAAACAGGGTCTCAGAAAATGACTGTCATCCTTCACTCACTCATTTTTCTTCTCTTTAGGACATCACCCATCACACACAATCTCCCAGTTCATCCTGGAACTACTGCGTCCTCAGGAGAGAATATAACCCTGAATGTGTCAATCATCCATCCCAGTGGACACTTTCTTTCCTTCCAAGGAAGGTTTTGCCCATCCACACATGCATGAAAGATCAAAGACTCACCATGCACAATATGAGATAGAATCATTCATGATTGCTGTGACCTCAGCCCTTGGGGGTTCTTGCACATGCTATACCTCTCAAAGTTCCTCTCCTTACCTGTTGTCAATCTCCAGTGTCCCCAGGTCATAATCTCAGGTAAGGTAATCCAGACTTTTGTGAGCTCAGAAGGTAACCCATGGTAATTGACCTAGGATGCTTATGCTTGGGAAAAGAGTACATTCTACTTAGGGCATCAAAACAGTAGATCAATTCAATACAGATGAGGGCACTGCTCATAGTAGAAATTCAGTTATCTTCTGCTGACTTTGGTTGGTCTTGACCTGTTTGTCAACAATCTCCAGGCTCAAAGTCCAAGTATCACACAATGCAGAACCTCATCTGGATCAGCATGTCTGTCTTAATCCCCTGTCCTGGGATCTGCTGTTTGAGGCTTGTCACAGACATAGAGGAACCCTGAATTCAACCTCGATTTGAAGAGAAGAGACTATAATATAACTTGTTTGGTGACTCAGTCTTGAAAATAAACTTGAGGATATTAGGTGTTTTTTACAAGAAAGTTGGCTGCTTAATTTTGTAAATCACCTGTTAGAAAAGATCCAACAAGCCAATGTGTTTTTGATGCAGGAAAATCTCATGTGTTGGGGTGAAGGGCTCTTCTATCACTACACTAAGACTCTTACCCTCTGCTATTTGTGGTCTTTTGAGAAATTGCCATTCATTTATATGAGTCCATTATATGGGGGAGCATCTAATCCCACCAGTGAGATTTGGTTCCTCACCTCTCTATATCTTCTGCTTTTCCTCAGTCTCATGTGATATTTTCCTTTACTAGATGTCACCACATACCACATTGTGCACCATGAGCCTCTCTGTCCTGGAGACATCTTTTAACCTCATACAATGATAAAAAATTCATATACATGTGATGACCAGCCTCCTACATTACTACTTTTTTTCACAACAGTAGAAAACTTAAGACAGCCTGATTGTTTCCCCTGTGTTCATCTAGAAGAACTGATAGATCAGGTGCTCAGTGTGTCCCTTCTGCTATACACTCCCAGGAGCATCAGCCTGCATCTTCCCTTGCTGTGAGTCACTGCTTTCCAGGAATGCCATGTCTTTTGGCCTGTTGAAGTCACTGTAGCTCTGATTACACACAGCAGTATTCTTTCACAGTATAGAGTGTCCTGAGGCTACTCCTCTTCTCTCAGAACTAGAGGAAGTTAAAAGTTTGAGGCAAAGCTTTTTTCAGAGATATAACCACTGGAAAGTTTCAAATATTGCTTAGCATAGATGAGCACATTGCGATCAACAGTTGGGAGTTGAAACTGATTGGTGGATCTTGTCTGGTCTACACAGTGAGTTTTAGGACAGTCAGAAATACATTTTAAGATCCTTTTTCAATACACAAACAGAAACAAAACACAAAAGCAATGGCATTTAACCACATGCTTCTAAGGAACCCTAATATATCTTGTTGATTCACTAGTTAAAGTTGTATGGAAATTGCCTGTTTTTTCACTGTTGGAATGAGTAGGCTTTGTACATGTTTCCTCTAGAAAAAGGTCACACAAAATTCACAAAGAGTCTCTAGGGCTGGAGAGGAAACCATTCCTGAGTTTAGTCTGGCTGATGGAGTCAAGGAGAACCAAGAAGAAGCTCTGAGGGAAAAAGACCAACCAGCTCAGCACACCCTCAAGTGAGGGGGCTGCATCAGAATGTCACCAGGTTCATTTTATGTTATGTCTTTGTCTGAGGTCACTAAGAGCATTGAGGCAGTAGTTTATGTTTACAACGGACATATTCTGTAAGAAGAGACCACAATCAGATTTGGGTTTGTAATCCCAGTCCACATGAGGCTGAGGGATACGGAGAAGAAATCCAAAAACGGCATGAGATTGAAGATAATCTATCTCAGATACAAACAGAAAACGTAAAGGACCAGAAAGAGACAGAAGCAACATATTATGTAGCCCAACCCACCACAGCACTGGGGAAAGAAGTATCATGTGTCTGAGAGAAGTTCCTCTTTCTAAAAAGCTGCTCCTATTACATCTTCACAACATGAAGGAGAAGAAAGCCTCCATAGCTCATACACTTTGTTTCTTTCCATTTGGCAAAGAGATCAACTATCTGCAAGGTTGTGGCAATTGGAAGACGCCATGAACATCTTTCTTACTGCCCTGCTGTGTGTTGGTGAGATGCCAAGATGGGGAGGGAGAAATCTTGTCTGAGAGGGAATCCACCCACAGCCCTGCCTTGTGACTCAGGAAGTCTTCTGATATTTCAGTGCAAACATGTGTATCTCTTTTGCAGCACTGAAACATCTGGACCTCTGGATCCCGGCATTGGCAGGTGAGTGTCTTCACAGCTGTCCCATATTGAACATCATTGTGGGGACCACAGAAAACTCCTGAACAGAGCAGAAGGAGAACAACAAGAGTGGGCTGATGCTGGCGATGTCTGAGAATGTCCTGGGTCTGAGAGCTCATATCTGAGAGGGAGCTCTGGGGAACTTACTGTCATTTTTCTTGCAGTGGTCTTCTCTAAACCCACACTTAGAGTTATTCCAAGAAATGTGGTAACGACTGGAAACCAAGTGACATTCTTCTGTCAAGGCCCCTTAGAGGCCAAGGAATACCGTCTCTGCAAAGAAGGAAGTCCAGATTGCTTGGTACCAACAACCCTAATAGAAACCGGGAACTTGGCCAAATTCTCTATCTCATCATTTGCGTGGAACAATGCAGGGCAATACAGGTGTGAGTATAAAAGCCCCAAAGGCAAAACAGAACACAGTGACTACCTGGAGCTGGTGGTGACAGGTGAGAGGACCGTTCTGCAATCCCAGCATCTGCCTTGAGGAAAGGAGTATGTTCACAGTAGGGTCCCCTTTTAAATATGTGAAGAGGGGAAAATGCTTCTCATATGGGTCATATGGGCATATTAGGATACAGCAAACATTATTGAAATTAATAATTAATGGCCTTTTGTGTGGTCAGATAGTTGTCAGGAAGAGGGTGTGGGAACTCTTATTATGTTGAGTTAATCTGAAGGTCTGTTTAAACACAAGAGAAAGTCATGTATGTTTATTGCCCTCTCCTCTCATAGGGGTTCACCAAAGCGTTGTGACCCTGTCAGCCCTTCACAGCCCAGTGGTGATGGCAGGAGGGAATGTGGCCCTTCAATGTGTGTCACATCATCCATATAACAGGTTCATTCTGATGAAGGAAGATGAGAAGTTCTCCCCGGCTTTGCCCTCACAGAATATATCCTCAAAGCTATTTGGATCCGAGTTCACAGTTGGTCCTGTGACCCCCAACCAGAGGTGGAGGTTCACATGCTATGGGTATCAATTGAGCAGCTCCCAGCTGTGGTCAGTTCCCAGTAGCAGCTTAGAGCTCCTGATCTCAGGTAAGTAAATATAGAACTTTCCTTTGGCTGTGATTATAGCTGACACAGGATCCCAGGAAAGGGCCTGATATGTGATGGGTGAATGGGAGCCAAGACTACTGAACCCAATGTCATAAAATGTGTGGTACAGCTAGACTTGGGGTGTGGAATCCAGGGTTGAGAGTAACAGTAGAACCTAAGACCCAGAGAAAAGTGTAATCTTCACGTATCCTTTTGCTATTGCAGATCAGATTACATGTCCCTGTAAAGGTGACCTTCTCTGTGATAGTTTCCTAACAGATGCACATCCTTTTTTCTACTTCTTTGCAGGGACCCTTCACAAACCCCGTATATGGGCTCATCCTGGCTCTGTGATCACCTCAAGGAGTCCTGTTACCATCTGGTGTCAGGCGACTGGAGAAAGCCTAATCTATGTGATATATAAAGAGGGAAGCCCAGGACCCTGGGAACAACAGGCCCCAATAGCCCACACCAATAAGGCCAAACTCACCCTTCCATCTGTGACACAAGAGCAGGCAGGACGATATCACTGTTACACTTACACCTCTTCAGGATGGTCAGAGCGCAGTGACGCCTTAGAGCTGGTGGTGACAGGTGAGAGGACACCAGAAATCTTAACCCCAGATGTCACTCTCAAGAGAAGACTGCACTAACGGTATCTGCCATCAAAGGACAGCCATGGAGGACAGTTCAGGCTTTGTAATCCTCTTTAATTTTCCATGTGTATTTCTTCTAGGAGTCTACAAGAAACCCACCCTGTCAACCATGCAAAATCCCATTGTAAACTTAAGACAGTCTGTGACACTCTCGTGTACCTCAAGTCAGAGATACGACTGGTTCATTCTAACTAAGAATGGTCAGAAGTTCTCCATCCTTCAGAGCTCAAGATCCACACACACTGGGATGTTCCTGGCTGAGTTTCCAGTGGGTCCAGCGACCTCCAGCCTGAGGTGGAAGTTCACATGCTATGGCTATTATACAAATAATCCTCAGTTGTGGTCAGAAGGGAGTGATGTCCTGGAACTGCTGGTCTCAGGTGAGGAAGCCTCAGACTCTCTGTGGACTCACATTGCTCCTGACACAGGTTCCCATGGAGACCATGATGTGATATGTCTGAGCATCCAGGGCTCCTGAGATAATTGACACAGCATGCTGACTCTGGGAGTCACTGTACAGAAAATGAGGGGGGCACATAGTGAGATGAGATCTTGGGAGGCTCATGAGACTGAGTCTTTCAATGACACTACTGGTCCTTTTGCTATTTAGGAGTACATTTCAAGATCAGTGGGATGTTTGACTCTTACTGTGAACCTGCTCCAAGTCCCACCTCTTTCCCACCTACTTTCTTATAGGAAACCTCAAGAAACCCACCCTCTGGGCTGAGCCAGGCTCTGTCATCAGCACAGGGAATCCTGTGACCATCTGGTGTGAGGGGACCAAGGAAACCCACATATATTTCCTGTACAAAGAAGGAAGTCCGGCACCCTGGTTCAGTCAAACTCTAAAAGATCCTGGTAACAAGGTCATGTTCTCCATAGCATCCATAGAAAAGCATCATGCAGGGCAATATCGCTGTTACTCTTATGAATCTGCAGGGTGGACAGAGCGCAGTGAAGCCCTGGAGCTGGTGGTGACAGGTGAGAGGACACTAAGGGTCACAGTCTTTTCCTCTGTCCACAGGAAATAGTCTTCCATGAGTGTGTTTCCATAGCTCGTCTGCTGGAGTGAGTGTTGGCTATGTATCATTTGACAGACTGTCTGCTCCTCCCTAGGTGTCCACCATGGCAAACCTACTCTGTCAGCTGTGCCCAGCCCTGTGGTGACTTCAGGTGGGAATGTGACCCTTCAGTGTGTCTCATCAAAAGGATACAACGGGTTCATTTTGACTGGTGCTGATCTGAAGTTCTCCATGTCCCAAAAGGCACATTTATTACACACTGGACAGTCCCAAGCTCTGTTTCCTGTGATCTCCATGACATCCAGCAAGAGTGGTCCCTTCAGATGTTATGGATACTATACAAATACCTCCCTAGTGTGGTCAGAGCCCAGTGACCCTTTGGAGATACATGTCTCAGGTGAGGAAGTCTCCTCATTTGCTCAACTGACACCAGACATCCTTTGTCATAAGCAATTCTACTTCAAGGAGGGTTCAAACCATAACTTCTGAAGGGAGCCCTTGACTACTAAGGCTCAGAGTATGAGAGCCCTGGCACTTTCAGAGCAGGATGGGATATGGAATGTAATACAGGAGAGAGCTAGATGACTTCCTTGATGTTTCTTAAGTCATAGGTATAAGATTTGTGTTTTAAAAGTATCCATTTGAGCCAGGTAGTGGTGACACATGCCTTTAATCCCAGCACTTGGGAAGTAGAGACAGGTGGATCTCTGAGTTCAAGGCCAGTCTGGTCCTCAAAGTGAGTTCCAGGACACCAAGTGCTGCCCAGAGAAACCCTGTCTTGAAAAACAAAAAAAAAGTGTCTGTTTGGACTGGGAACACCTACTCCACTTATTCCTATTTTGACGAGTTTGGAGATATTTGTGGCATCCAGGAAGAATGAGCCCTTTAGTTGTTATAGATACTATATAAATAAACCTCATGTGTGGTCAGAGGTCTGTAACTCTCTGGATGGTTGTGGATCTCTATCAATTTCCCCCAACTCTTGTGAAATAAGCTTTTCAGATGAGTTATAGAGCTACACTTACCTGTGGGGTATAAAGATAAACATTTAGAATGAATTTAGAAATTATACTGCTTTAGGAAATGGCAGTACTAGTTTCCTCTGACGTCCATTAATAGCCTCTCCAGATATGGATACAAGTGTTACTTAAATTAAAAAATAAATATTTATTGGCTTAATACTGGCCTATTCTTGATGATTTAGATTCAGTACTTGTTAGAACACAACTACATTCATGGCCATTGTGAGCATATGATTATGTGTATTTATTATGTTGTGTTAATAACAATGTGATGATTAGAGAGTGAGATGTTAAACAAAAGCATCAATAGCAACCTTGTGAGGTGATTGCAGGAAGAGAAGCCCAGACTGTCACTATTTGGACACCTGATATACAGGGGACCCTGACAATAGGAATATGTGGCTAGATCTTGGGTTTCTCAGGTGTTGAAATCAGTGCAGGTTATTTCCTGGGGGTATTGTCCTCCAGGCTTCTATACTACAGACTGACCTGGGAGCACAGGAATTCTCCTATACTGTGAAAAGGGAAATGACATTTTTCCATCTGAGCTCTCTGTAATCAGATAAACTCTGTTCAAAAGAGGAGCCTTGACCAGTAGTCTGAACTCAGAGCATAGTCAGGCTGAGGAAATCAAGCCCAAGAACAGGAGGAAGCTGCTACTGCAGAGAGAGTTCCTCGCACATTTTCATGATGTTATGTGATGAGAATAACGTGAATTTGTAGCAAACATGAAGATTAAACTTGACAACAGGAATGACTTCCTTGAGCCACTGCACACACCCAGCAAATCTTTGTTTCTCAGAGGTGCCTGAGACCTTCACCTAACCAAAAACTATGTCACAGGCAATGACAGATGAGGATGGAAAATTTCTGCTTAGGGCATGGAACCAGAATTCAAGTTCTAGAGAGGGGAGGGAGCTGTCAGAATGAAAATTCACTCATCTTATGGTGGACTTTGGTTGGTCCTGACTTCTCTGTTCACAATCTCCAGCCTCACAGCCCCAGAGTCACACAGTGGAGAACCTCATCCGGATGGGCATGGCTGGCTTGATCCTAACAGTTCTTGGGATTTTGCTGTTAAAGGCTTGCCACAGCCAGAGAAGGAACCTTGAATGCATGCCTAGAAGTAAAGAAGAGAGGCAGCCATAGTTCTTGCCTGGTGACCAAGTCTGGGAAATAAGTTTGGGGACCTCTTCTGCTATTTACAAACATTCCATGTTTAATATTGGGCATCACCTGTGAGAAATGATCCAGGAAATAAATTTATTTTGGGGTGCAGATAAAGGACCTAAATGTTTGGGGCAGCAAGCTCGTCTACCACAAACTGAAAGGTCTTCCATTCTTCCTTGCCTTTGGATTTGAGGATTTTTTTTCCTTTCTTTTCATTCCATAATGTGGGGAAGCATAGTATCCCACCAGTGAGGTCTGGGTCTTCACCTCTTTACATATTCTTCTTTCCTCAGTCCCATGTGATAGTTCGTTCATTATAAACCACTACATTCTCCATTGTGCTTCATGTGCATATTTTTTGGGAGGGGATGTTGTTGTTACAATGAAGAGGAATATGACTCAACTACAATAACAACAAACAACAGAACATAGTGAACACATATCAAATTACAGGATGAAAAGAATGACGAAATACAACCATGCCCCCTAAACATTGCAGTTTCAATACACTCAGTATTCATAACACACACTTTGTGAGGTTTCTGCTAATTTGCTCATTTATTTTAAAAGATATATCTGTTTTGATTCTTTGGAAATTTCTCATCATTCACCCCAACTCCATTCATCTCCCAGTCCCCTCCATATCTACCCTTGGCTCCTGCAGTATGTTCCCTCAATTTAATTAAAAACAAAACAAAACAAACACAACAATTACCTCACTCCTCCATATTTCCACATGTTCATTCATCTTAGTGGCATCATGACCTGTGGTGTGTCATGCACTATACCACTTTTGTCCAGTCAGCCCACCCCACAATATGTTCTTTGCAATCAGTCTGGTTCAAGCCTCTGGTTTCTAGTACACCTTCATCACTGGACCCTCTAGAAACTTCTCTTGGACAGCCTGTTTCTGCCTTGAGTTATGCAGATCCTGAGGTTATCATTCTGCTGATCCAGTCCCTTCTTGGACTTCAGCAAGTCAATGGATGGGACAGCTGTTAGGGTTGGCCCAGAATATGGTCTGAGTGGTAGATGAGCTGGTTGGTTTGGGACATTGGGGCCACAAACTCAGGCAAGGGGCAGAGCCAGCACCCCTTGGCTAATACCATCAGGACCAGGTCTGCCATACCTTAGTGAGTGATGGGGCAATTTCTCCTGAATGCTGGAGTCAGCTCTCCCATGGGGAGACAGTACAAGATCTCCAGTGTCCTTCAAGAGGAAGGGCCAACTATGGCAGAGTCAGGAAGGGACAGAGCTGGCTCAGCATGGCACTAAGTTTTCAACATGCCTGGTACTTGTGACCCACTGTGGTAACACAAGCTGTGAATAGCACCCCAGGTCATGGCTGCTGTGGGCCCCAGACCCACACTTGACCAACAGAAGCAGCCAAGGCCTGCCCCCATGTGGTTGTGCACTCCACTTGCATTGGCATGGTCTCAATGGCAGCAAGGCCCTAGGAATCAAACATGGCCACAGGTGATGGCCATGACCCCTGGCATCAGCACTGATTTCGATGGTGTCAGGAGCCATAGATATCAACACAGACTTTGGCTGCAGTAGGGCCATAATTCCAGACATGGTCCTCAGCAACAGCCCTGGCCAGGTGACACCATTGGCCCCATCAGGAGCTTTTCCCTTTGACACCAACATGGTCATAGGATGTAGACTAGACCCTGGGCATCTGTGTGGCCTTTAGTGGCATCATGTGCCATGAATAACACAGACCTCAACTGTGATAGGACCCACAGACCCATACAGAGTCCTTGGCAACAGCCCAGGCCCCCTATGACACCCTGGCCCTCGGTGGCAGCACAAGGCCACTCAGATCACATGGCTGCTGTGGAAATGTTGGCCCTCAGACTCTCATATGGCACCATGTGGCATCCAAGACCTCTGACATTGGCATTGCCTTGAATGGTTCAGAACCCATGGACTTCAACACAGACCCTGGCTGTGTGTCAGAGGGCCACAGACCCAGACATGGCCCTCAGCAGCAGCCCCTTGTGCAGATGACATCATGGCCCCAGTGGCTGCATGGCACCATGGGTCAGGGTCAACACAGTGTCCCCAATTGTGATAGGACCACAAACTCAGACATGGTTCCAGGCAACAACCAGGCTGAAGATCTTAGGTGTTTTTTACAAGACAGTTCACTGCTTAATTTGTAAATCACTTGTGAAGAAAGGATCCAGCAAGCTAATGTGTATTAAGGGCAGCAAAACCTCACGTGTTGGGGTGAAGAGCTCTTCTATCACTACACTAAGACTCTTAGCCTCTACTATTTGTGGACTTTGAGGAATTCCCATTCATTCATTTAAGTCCATGATTGGGGGAGCATACTAGTCCCACAAGTGAGATTTGTGTACTCACCTTCTGTATATCTTCTACTTTTCTCAGTCTCATGTGATATTTTCCTTTACTAGTGTCACCACAACTACATTGTGCATCATGTCCACTTTGTCCTGGAGAGAACTTTTAACCTCATGCCTAGATAAAAAAATTCATTTACATGTGACGACCAACCTCCTCTATTACTACTTTATCTCCCTCAGACCATGATGAATTCCTACTGGGATATATTAGTACACAATTCAGTGTCCACAATGCAGTCTTTCCTTTCCATACCTGAGAATTTCCTTTCAGGTCCTCTAGCATTCAGTGACACAGCAACCAACATCCACATCAGAGGATGAACACACCAGGTTGCTTAGTACTGGATTTACATCTTCCAAAATTATCAGCTAAGATAACCACAATTCTTTATAGTGATACAGTGTCAATTGTCTAGGTATAGAAACAGAAAATGAAGCTGATACATATTGAAGGGTAAAGCAAAGCTTGAGTTTGGCATTTTCATGGTCAATAAGTAGATCTAGTGATAGAGATAATACCTGGAAGTATCTGCATGAGCTACAGGCTACTCTGCTCCCAGGGATAGGTTCAGTCCGACTTTCAAACTGATACTGATAACTACATAAGAGATAGATGCCTGTGGATAAGAGCTTACATTAATCTATTTTGCTGTCAATATGGGAAACAGATAGTTAGACGAGCTATACCAGTGCCCACTTGCAGATAGGGCAGAGCTACTAACTTATTGAGGCCTGACCTTACTCCACCAACCATGGAGGAGGAAGTCTCCATGCCATGATCCTTCACAAAGTTAGACTCTGTCTTGAACATAGAACCTTGTGCATTTGGGGAACTTAGTTTTCAGTTCTGCTTTTCAGCTCAGGAGCCATGGACATCAACATAGACCCTGGCTGTGGTAAGGCTACAGACTCATGCACGGTTTTCATCTGCAGCCCTGGTGCCAGTGACACCATGGCCCCAGTGGCAGCATGGCTTTGAACACCGAAATGGCTACAAGATGTAGTGTAAACGCTGGGCATTTGTGTGGCCTTTGCTGGCACCATGGCCTATGGACATGACAGACCCCAACTGTGATTGGAACACATACCCAGACATGGTTCCAGTAGCAGCCCAGGCTTGGATGTCATCCTGGCCTGGGTGGCAGCACAGAGTATCCACATTAGAATGGCCCTGGTAGAAGCATTTGCCCATTCCTCGCAATCTCACCTCTTCAGAACTGCCTCTTACCATAGCACATGGACCACTCCTCCTTCCTCCTCTCACATCTAACCACCATACACTTGCTCATCATATATTGGTACCGTGAAGACCCAGGGTGTCCCCGGGTTTCTTTGGCCCTGCTTATGCATTTGGAGCTTCAAGCAGGCTGGACAATGAGTTCCCAGGCTGCACTGTGGGTGTCTTTTATTACCTGAGCTGCTTGACATCAGTGGGTCTATAGATGCTTAGGCAGGCTGGACTCTGAAGACCCAGGCTGCCCCAGGGGTGTCTTAGCATGCTTGAGCTACCTGGCATCAGGGGTCCTGTTGGCTTCAGACAGCTCAAACAGTGAGGACACAGGACACTCCAGGGGTGTCTTTAACCTTTCTGACCCACAGGCACCAGGTAAGCATGTGGATGCTTTAGGCAGGCTGGACTGTGAGATCCCACGTTGCCCCATGGGCCATCAGTCATCGACCCCTCAGTACTATAGACAGCAAAAAACTTAAAGACAAAAGCTTTTTACAGGCATATAACCACTGATACATTTCCAATTTGCTTGTCATGAGGACCCACACTGTCCTGAAAAGTTGGAGAGATGGTACTGGTTGGTTGATATCTTCTGGTGTACATGGTGTTTCCCGGACACGGCAGAGGTATATAGTGTGACCCCCTATTTGGAAAAAGAAAAAAAAAAACACCAAGCCAACTAAAAAACAAAAACAAAGCAAAACACCAAAACTCCAAAAATATTCAACATATGATTGTAAGGAATCCTAATATATCTCATTGGTTCACCAGCTAGATTTGTGTGTAGTCTTATATTTGTTTCTGTCGCTTGTGTCTCATTGGGGTGAGTAGATATTGTTCTTGTATCCTCAGGACAAGTTCAACATGTCAGTAAAGCTTGTCCAGGGCAGGGTAGGAAACTGGCCATGAGTTTAGTTTTGGCTGAAGGAATGAAGGTGTTCCAAAAAGTAGTCTTGATAGAAAAACGTCTAGATCTGAATCCCTTAGGAGATAATGTTGGCTCAGGGAAGTCATTTGGCTTATTTCCTATTAAGTCCTGCTTCTAGGTGATTGGGAGCATCCAGGCATAGGTAGATAGTTACAATAGAGATGTTCTGAAAGAAGAGACCCACATCAAATTTATGTTTGTAATCTCAGGCACAGGAAGGTAAGGAAGGACGATGAGTCTGATCTGCATGAGATTCAAGAGTTTCGGTCTGAGAGACATAAACAGAAACTAAAGAACCACCAAAGACAGAAGCTACATATTCTGTAGCCGAACCCATCATTGCACTGTGAACAGAAGAGTCAGGTGACTGGGAAGAGCAGTTCCTCTTTCCCAGGAGCTGATAAAAATTCATACTCATGACATGGAGGAGAAACCACCCCATATAGACCACATAACTTTGTTTCTGTCCCTTTGGCAAGGAGAACAACTATCTGCAACTTGTGGCAACAGGAAGATGCCATGACACCCTTTCTGATATCTTTTCTGTATCTTGGTGAGATGCAAAGACTTGTAAGGAGAATTCCAGTCTGAGAGTGAATCCACCTCACAACCATGCCTTGGGCCTTCAGGAAGTGTCAGCAGCTTAGAAGACATCTGAAAGTGGAGGGCCCTGCTCATGTTTCAGTGTAAACACTCAATGTTAAACAGTCTTGGCAGGGCTGAATCTGGGTCTCAGGATCCAGTGCTAGTGGGTGAGTGTCTTCCCAGGTGTCCCTGATTGGACAAGCCATGATGGAGGCCACAGGCCTCTCCTAAACAGAACATATAGAGAACAGCATGTGTGACCTGAATGACTGTGGATGCCTAAAACTCCCTGGGGTCTGATAGCTTCTATCTGAGGGGGGAGTTCTGGGAACCAGCTGTCAATTTTTCTTGCAGGTGTCCTCTCTAACCCTGTAACTTAGATGGGGATAGGCAAACTCCAAAAGATATTGCTTACAGGGCCCTGCTCTCCATAGCATCCATGGAAAGCATCATGAAGGAAATATCACTGTTACTCTTACAAACCTGCTGGATGGTCAGAGCACAGTGACACACTGGAGTTGGTGGTGAGAGGACACTAAGGTTCATTCTTTCCCTTTGTCCTCAGGAAGTAGTCTTCCACACATATACTTCTAGAGCTCTTCTGCTGGATACAGTTTGGGGCTGTTATTTTATTTAACAGGCTGCCTGCTCCTCTTTAGGTGTCTACCATGGAAAACCTACTGTGTCAGCTTTTCACAGCCCTGTGGTGTCATCACGTGGGAATTTGACCCACCTGTGTGTCTCATCAAAAACTCCACAGTGGGTTTATTTTGACTGTTGAACATCCGAAGTTCTCCAGGTCCCAAGAGGCACAGATAATTCACAGTGAACAGTCCCAGGCTCTGTTTCCTGACATCTCTGTGTCATCCTGCAAGAGCTGCCCTTCAGATGTTATGGATACTATAGTAATACCCCATATATCCTGTCAGAATCCAGTAAACCCTTTGAGATACATTTCTCAGCTAAGAAAGTCTCTTCATTCACTCAAATGTTTGACCCCAGAAACACTTTCTCGTATGCCCCTCAGAACCCTCAAGAAGGGTTTTGTGGACATGGCCAATGAAGGCGCAGGGTATGAAAGGCAATGGACCTGTCAGAGCAGGATCGGATATGGAACTGTATTGTAAAAGCAAGTTGGATGACTTTCCTGTCTTTCCTCCTTCTAGGACTCTTAAGAAAACCCTCCCTGGTAACCCTACAAAAGCTCTGTCCTGGCCCCTGGTAAATACCTAATCCCCAGTGTTCCTCTGAGGTGAGTTAAACAGATTTGCTCTGCCCAAGGAGTGGGAAAGGGATGTCCCACAGGTGTCTGTCATTCAGCCTTCAGGCTGAAATATTTTCATGCCCAACTTCCTTTTAGGGCTCTGTGAATTTCCTCCACTGGTGGTTTGGTACAAGTGCCTTGTGCACACAACTTATCCTTCTGTGTGGTCAGCCCCTAGTGACACTCTAACATCCTGATCACAGGTGAGGAATGTAGTTCACTTAGTATGGACCAATTCTGGCACAAGTTCAGCTGCAAGAAGACCTGGGATTCATTATCAAAAGATGATGAGCATCAGGGATTAGGGACAAGAGAATGGACAAGGGGCTGTCCGTTAAAATATAGAGACTAGGTTCTGAAACAGGGGTCTAGAAAATGACTGTCATCCTTCACTCACTCATTTTTCTTCTCTTTAGGACATCACCCATCACACACAATCTCCCAGTTCATCCTCGAACTACTGTGTCCTCAGGGAGAATACAACCCTGAATGTGTCAATCATCCATCCCAGTGGACAACTTTCTTTCCTTCCAAGGAAGGTTTTGCCCCATCCACACATGCATGAAAGATCAAAGACTCACCATGCACAATATGGGATAGAATCATTCATGATTGCTGTGACCTCAGCCCTTGGGGGTTCTTGCACATGCGATACCTCTCAAAGTTCCTCTCCTTACCTGTTGTCAATCTCCAGTGTCCCCAGGTCATAATCTCAGGTTAGGTAATCCAGACTTTTGTGAGCTCAGAAGGTAACTCATGGGAATTGACCTAGGATGCTTATGCCTGGGAAAAGAGTAAATTCTACTTAGGGCATCAAAACAGTGGATCAATTCAATACAGAGGAGGGCACTGCTCATAGTGGGAAATTCCAGTTATCTTCTGCTGACTTTGGTTGGTCTTGACCTGTTTGTCAACAATCTCCAGGCTCACTGTCCCAGGTATCACACAATGCAGAACCTCATCTGGATCAGCATGTCTGGCTTAATGCCCAGTCCTGGGATCTGCTGTTTGAGGCTTGTCACACAACAAGAGGAACCCTGATTCAACCTCGATTTGAAGAGAAGAGACTATAATATAACTTGTTTGGTGACTCAGTCTTGAAAATAAACTTGAGGATATTAGGTGTTTTTTACAAGAAAGTTGGCTGCTTAATTTTGTAAATCACTTGTTAGAAAAGATCCAACAAGCCAATGTGTTTTTGATGCAGGAAAATCTCATGTGTTGGGGGTGAAGGGCTCTTCTATCACTACACTAAGACTCTTACCCTCTACTATTTGTGGTCTTCCCTCTGCTATTGTGGGTCTTTTGAGGGAATTGCCATTCATTTATATGAGTCCATTATATGGGGGAGCATATATCCCACCAGTGAGATTTGGGTCCTCACCTCTGTCTGTATATCTTCTGCTTTTCCTCAGTCTCATGTGATATTTTCCTTTACTAGATGTCACCACATACCACATTGTGCACCATGAGCCTCTCTGTCCTGGAGACATCTTTTAACCTCATTACATTGATAAAAATTCATATACATGTGATGACCACCTCCTACATTACTACTTTATCTCCCAGAAAGCATGATTAATCCTACTGGAATGTATTAGAATACAATTCAGTGTCCACAATGTAGTATTTCCTTTCTGTACCTGGGCATTTCCTTTTAGATCCTCTAGCATTCTGTGACACAGCAAACAACAACCACATCAGAGAATGATCATGTCTGGTTGTATTTACATCTCCTAAAATTGTCAGCTAACCTAACCATATTTCTTTATGATACATTGTCAATTGTCATTGTATAGAAACAGAAAATGAACATATACAATATTGAAGGGACAAGCAAGCATGAGTTTGGTGTTTTCATGGTCAGTAAGTATAACCAGTGATGGAGACAATGCCTGGGACTATCTGCATGAGCTTCTGTCTTTTCTGCTCCCAGGGATGGGTTCAGTCTGACTTTCAAATTAAAATTGATACCTATATATTTGAGATAACTTGCCTGAGGATTAAAGTTTGAATTAATCTATTTTACTCTCAATGTTGGGAAACAGAGGGTAAGACGAGCTATCCAGTACCCATCTGCAGATAGACAGAGCTACTAACAATCTTTTGGACTCCAACCATGGAGGAGGTAGTCTCCACTGCAATGATCCTTCACAAGTATAGGTCCAGGATTGCACAATGTTAAGCCTCCTTCCTTGAATACAGAACCTTCTGCATTCTTGGAACTTAGTTTTCATTTCTGCTTTTCAGCTCATGATTGTAGTTTTGGTGAATTTCACATTTGAGACCTAATGTATGAACCCTTTGCAAAACAGGAGAGCCAGTCCTGTCCCCTTTAACCATAATATTTACATAACCAAAATCACTTTGTTTACCAAGTACATTGTAAAGCACCCTGAAAGTTAACCAATCCTTGGATCCTCCAGGTCACAAGCAATCCTGATCCCATAAATGTTGTTGAAAATGACACTGATGTTAGACAGTCAGCAGTATAATGTAGCTCAAAGTTGAGATGCTAACAACATTTAAGTTGTATGGAATTTGTGTATAAACAGGCATTAAATCAAATCAACCTTCACAAAATCCAGAAGGATTCTGAACAATGAACTAGGAATACCAACAGTGGTAAGAATACTTAGATGATGTACTTATAAAATTCATGTATGTTGGTAAGGGAAGGCCAATGAATCTATAGGAGGTTTTTTTTTTAATTTTTTTAATTTTTTTTTTATTTTAGCAGAATAGTATCAAATACAGAACCTTGAGAATACCATGTTTCCTTCTTCTCCCTATTCGGCCGCTGGTTTGTTGTGTCAACTTTACACAAGTTAGAGTCATCAGAGGAAGGAAACTCAGTGGAGGGAATGATTTCATGAAATCCAACTGTTAGTCAATTTCTCAATTAGTGATAAAGGGGGAAGGCCCTGCCCACGTTAGGTGGTGTCTTCACTAGGCTCCTGGTCCTGGGGTCTATTAGAAGGTGGGCCTAACAAGCCATGGGAAACAAGCCACTAAGCTGCACAGCTCCATAGGCTCTGCATCAGCTCCTGCCTCCAAGAACCTGTCCTGCTTGAGTACCTGTCCCAATTCCTTTAGTAATGAACAACAATTCTGAAGAGTAAACCAAATAAACCATTTCCTCCCCAATTTTCCTTGTGGTCATGGTGTTTGTCACAGCAATGGAAACCTTAACCAAGACCAATTAGTACCAGTGTAGTGGGTATTGCTGAGACAGACCCTGACCATGTTTTGGGGAGGATTGTGGAAGGACATGGGAACTTTGGACTAGAAGAGCCATTGAGTGTTGAGAGATCAGTGGGATGTTCTGTGGGAACTTGGAATGTGCAAAGGTGGAGGCCCGACTGGCTGTAAATAATCAGAAGGAAATTTAAAGATGATATGAGGGCCATTCTCTATTTTTGAATTTAAAACAAGTAGTTCTGGTTATCTGGGGATGAAAAATCAACTGTGATTAAAAGATACCAGAACTACACAGCAATTCTGTGGTTCTTATTAGCCTGTTCTGAAGAATCATTGGTGATTAGCAAGATACCAGAGTTACTGAAGTAAAAACTTTATGATAATGGGAAAATAGAAGATGGTCATAATGGGAAAATAGAAGATGGTCAGCTGGAGCTAATATTAGCAGTGATTAAGAACAGACCAGTGGGGTTGGGCATTTAACTCAGTGGTAGAGTGCTTGCCTAGCAAGCACAAGGTCCGGATTTGGATCCTCAGCTCCAAAAAAAAAAGAAAAAAAGAAAAAAAAGAAAAAGAGAAAACATGGGATGGAGAGATGGCTCAGAGGTTATGAACACTGGCTACTCTTCAGAGGTCCTGAGTTCAATTCCCAGCAACTACATGGTGGCTCACAACCATCTATAATGAGATCTGTTGCAGTGCCCTCTTCTGGCCTGCAGGGATAACTGCAAACTGAACACTGTATACACAATAAATAAATAAATCTTAAAAAAAATAAGATCCAGCATCACTGAGGTGAAACCTGCCTGGAAGTATTTCCTGAGGTCACAGAGAAGCTGTGTTCTAGAGGAAGCCAAGGTTGTTCATGGTGGGGCAGCCTGACTTGGTAATGTGTATGAGTCACCCAGGTGGTACTGGTTTTGAAGGCATGAAGGGGTCATGAAGATCATCTGAGGGTTGACACTGTGAGTGGAAAGCAGAGGCCGTTGGTTAAGGTGCAGCCTTACCGGCTGATGAAGGCTCAGAACTGAAGGGGTCTTGCAACGAATTTGAGGCTTGGCACCATGAGGAGATTCTATGAGAGGACATTGGTGAAAGTGAAGCCCAGTTGCAGCAGAGAACCCCTGTGGCCTGGAGATGCCAGTGCAATTAGATGACAGCCAAGAACAACAGTAGCTGTGGAGAGGAGCCAGTCAGAGCCTAGAAAATGAGCTGTGTGTACTGCAGGTTTCAGAGCCAGAGGAGTAACCCAAACCCTTTGGAGGATTACAGAACATTGTGAATGGATTCCAGATATTGGAGGGTTACAATTTTTGTTTTGTTTTGATTTGATCATGACTGTGTCCTGACTGTTCCCTATTGAAGTTATTTTACGAGAGCCCATACTTGAGAGACTTTAAATTTTAAAAGGCTTTGGATTTTATGAGATTAGTTATTTTTTAAGGGACTAAAATTTTATGTTTTGAATTTGTAAAACAGTGAAACTTTTATAGTTATATAAGATATTGTTGATAAATAAAAAATGAAATCATGTGCCTTCATAGTGACTTATTTGTATGTCTACTTCACAAGCGATCAGGTGTACTGGCTGTGTTTTTTGTGTCAACTTGAAACAAGTTAGAGTCATCAGATGAAGGAGCCTCAGATGAGGAAATGCCTCAATGAGATTCAGCTGCAAGGAATTATTTCAATTAGTGATCAATCGGGGAAGGATACCATGGTGGGTGGTGACATGCCTGGCCTGCTGGTCCTGGGTTCATCAAGAAGCTGGCCTGAGCATGCCAGAAAGCAAGCCAGTAAGCAGTTCCACTGCATGGCTTCTGCATCAGCTCCTGCCTCCAGGATCCTGCCCTGTTTGAGTTCCTGTCCTGACTTTCTTTAGTGATGAGCAGAGTTGTTGAAGTGTAAGCCAAATGAACATGTTCCTCCCCAATTTGCCTTTTGAACATAGTATTTTTTCACAAAAATAGAAAACTTAAGACAGCCTGATTGTTTCCCCTGTGTTCACCTAGAAGAACTGATAGATCAGGTGCTCAGTGTGTCCCTTCTGCTATACACTCCCGGGAGCATCAGCCTGCATCTTCCCTTGCTGTGAGTCACTGCTTTCCAGGAATGACATGTCTGTTGGCCTGTTGATGTCTCTGTAGCTCTGATTACACACAGCAGCATTCTTTCACGGTGTACAGTGTCCGGAGGCTACTCCTCTTCTCTCAGAACTAGAGGAAGTTAAAAGTTTCAGGCAAAGCTTTTTTCAGAGATATAACCACTGGAAAGTTTCCAATGTTGCTTAGCATAGATGAGCATATTGGGATCAACAGTTGGGAGTTGAAACAGATTAGTGGATCTTGTCTGGTCTACACAGTGAGTTTTGGGACAGTCAGAAATACATTTTAAGATCCTTTTTCAATACACAAACAGAAACAAAACACAAAAACAATGGTATTTAACCACATGCTTCTAAGGAACCCTAATATATCTTGTTGATTCACCAGTTAAAGTTGTATGGAACTTGCCTGTTTTTTCACTGTTGGAATGAGTAGGCTTTGTTCATGTTTCCTCTAGGAAAAGGTCACACAAAATTCGCAAAGAGTCTCTAGAGCTGGATAGGAAACCATTCATGAGTTTAGTCTGGTTGATGGAGTCAAGGAGAACCAAGAAGAAGCTCTGAGGGAAAAAGACCAACCAGCTCAGCACACCCTCAAGTGAGGGGGCTACATCAGAATGTCACCAGGTTCATTTTATGTTATGTCTTTGTCTGAGGTCACTAGGAGCATTGAGGCAGTAGTTTATGTTTACAACGGACATATTCTATAAGAAGAGACCACAATCAGATTTGGGTTTGTAATCCCAGTCCACATGAGGCTGAGGGATACGGAGAAGAAATCCAAAAACGGCATGAGATTGAAGATAATCTGTCTCAGATACAAACACAAAAAGTAAAGGACCAGAAAGAGACAGAAGCAACATATTCTGTAGCCCAACCCATCACAGCACTGGGGAAAGAAGTATCATGTGTCTGAGAGAAGTTCCTCTTTCTAAAAAGCTGCTCCTATTACATCTTCACAACATGAAGGAGAAGAAAGCCTCCATAGCTCATACACTTTGTTTCTTTCCATTTGGCAAAGAGATCAACTATCTGCAAGGTTGTGGCAATTGGAAGACGCCATGAACATCTTTCTTACTGCCCTGCTGTGTGTTGGTGAGATGCCAAGATGGGGAGGGAGAAATCTTGTCTGAGAGGGAATCCACCCACAGCCCTGCCTTGTGACTCAGGAAGTCTTCTGATATTTCAGTGCAAACACAGGTATCTCTTTTGCAGCACTGAATCATCTGGATCTCTGGATCCCGGCATTGGCAGGTGAGTGTCTTCATAGCTGTCCCATATTGAACATCATTGTGGGGACCCCAGAAAACTCCTGAACAGAGCAGATGGAGAACAATAGGAGTGGTCTGATGCTGGGGATGCCTGAGAATGTCCTGGGGCTGAGAGCTCATATCTGAGAGGGAGTTCTGGGGAACCAGTTGTCATTTTTCTTGCAGTGGTCTTCTCTAAACCCACACTTAGAGTTATTCCAAGAAATGTGGTAACGACTGGAAACCAAGTGACATTCTTCTGTCAAGGCCCTTAGAGGCCAAGGAATACCGTCTCTGCAAAGAAGGAAGTCCAGATTGCTTGGTACCAACAACCCTAATAGAAACCGGAACTTGGCCAAATTCTCTATCTCATCATTTGCGTGGAACAATGCAGGGCAATACAGGTGTGAGTATAAAAGCCCCAAAGGCAAAACAGAACACAGTGACTACCTGGAGCTGGTGGTGACAGGTGAGAGGACCCTTCTGCAATCCCAGCATCTGCCTTGAGGAAAAGAGTATGTTCACAGTAGGGTCCCTTTTTAAATATGTGAAGCGGGGAAAATGCTTCTCATATGGGTCATATGGGCATATTAGGATACAGCAAACATTATTGAAATTAATAAATAATGGCCTTTTGTGTGGTCAGATAGTTGTCAGGAAGAGGGTGTGGGAACTCTCATTATGTTGAGTTAATCTGAAGGTCTGTTTAAACACAAGAGAAAGTCATGTATGTTTATTGCCCTCTCCTCTCATAGGGGTTCACCAGAGCATTGTGACCCTGTCAGCCCTTCCCAGCCCAGTGGTGATGGCAGGAGGAATGTGGCCCTTCAATGTGTGTCACAACATCCATATAACAGGTTCATTCTGATGAAGGAAGATGAGAAGTTCTCCCCGGCTTTGCCCTCACAGAATATATCCTCGGAGCTATTTGGATCCGACTTCACAGTGGTCCTGTGACCCCAACCAGAGGTGGAGGTTCACATGCTATGGGTATCAATTGAGCAGCTCCCAGCTGTGGTCAGTTCCCAGTAGCATCTTTGAGCTTCTGATCTCAGGTAAGTAAATACAGAACTTTCCTTTGGCTGTGATTATAGCTGACACAGGATCCCAGGAAAGGGCCTGATGTGATGGGTGAATGGGAGCCAAGACTACTGAACCCAATGTCATAAAATGTGTGGTACAGCTAGACTTGGGGTGTGGAATCCAGGGTTGAGAGTAACAGTAGAACCTAAGACCCAGAGAAAAGTGTATCTTTACGTGTCCTTTTGCTATTGCAGATCAGATTACATGTCCCTGCAGAGGTGACCTTCTCTGTGATGGTCTCCTAATTGATGCACATGCTTTTTTCTACTTCTTTGCAGGGACCCTTCACAAACCCCGCATATGGGCTTATCCTGGCTCTGTGATCACCTCAAGGAGTCCTGTTACTATCTGGTGTCAGGCGACCCGAGAAAGCCTAATCTATGTGATATATAAAGAGGGAAGCCCAGGACCCTGGGAACAACATGGCCCAATAGCCCACACCAATAAGGCCAAACTCACCCTTCCATCTGTGACACAAGAGCAGGCAGGACGATATCACTGTTACACTTACACCTCTTCAGGATGGTCAGAGCGCAGTGACGCCTTAGAGCTGGTGGTGACAGGTGAGAAGACACCAGAAATCTTAACCCCAGATGTCACTCTCAAGAGAAGACTGCACTAATGGTATCTGCCATCAAAGGACAGCCATGGGACAGTTCAGGCTTTGTAATCCTCTTTAATTTTCCATGTGTATTTCTTCTAGGAGTCTACAAGAAACCCACCCTGTCAACCATGCAAAATCCCATTGTAAACTTAAGACAGTCTGTGACATTCTCGTGTACCTCAAGTCAGAGATACGACTGGTTCATTCTAACTAAGAATGGTCGGAAGTTCTCCATCCCTCGGAGCTCAAGATCCACACACACTGGGATGTTCCTGGCTGAGTTTCCAGTGGGTCCAGCGACCTCCAGCCTGAGGTGGAAGTTCACATGCTATGGCTATTATACAAATAATCCTCAGGTGTGGTCAGAAGGGAGCCAAGTCCTGGAGCTGTGGTCTCAGGTGAGGAAGCCTCAGACTGTCTGTGGACTCACATTGCTCCTGACACAGGTTCCCCGTGGAGACCATGATGTGTGATATGTCTGAGCATCTAGGGCTCCTGAGATAATTGACACAGCATGTTGACTCTGGAAGTCGCTGTACAGAAAATGAGGGGGGCACAGTGAGATGAGATCTTGGGAGGTTCATGAGACTGAGTCTTCCCATGACACTACTGGTCCTTTTGCTGCTTAGGAGTACATTTCAAGATCAGTGGCATGTTTGACTCTTACTGTGAAACTGCTGAAAGTCATATCTCTTTCCCACCTACTTTCTTATAGGAAACCTCAAGAAACCCACCCTCTGGGCTGAGCCAGGCTCTGTCATCAGCACAGGGAATCCTGTGACATCTGGTGTGAGGGGACCAAGGAAACCCAATATATTTCCTGTATAAAGAAGGAAGTCCAGCACCCTGGTTCAGTCAAACTCCAAAAGATCCTGGTAACAAGGTCATGTTCTCCATAGCATCCATAGAAAAGCATCATGCAGGGCAATATCGCTGTTACTCTTATGAATCTGCAGGGTGGACAGAGCACAGTGAAGCCCTGGAACTGGTGGTGACAGGTGAGGTGACACTAAGGGTCATAATCTTTGTCTCTGTCCACAGGAAATAGTCTTCCATGAGTGTGCTTCCACAGCCCATCTTCTGGAGTCAGTGTTGGCTGTGTTTCATGTGAACAACTGTCTGCTCCTCTCCTAGGTGTTTATCGTGGCAAACCTACTTTGTCAGGTGTGCCCAGCTCTGTGGTCACCTCAGGTGTGAATGTGACCCTCAGTGTGTCTCATCAAAAGGATATGAATGGCTTTATTTTGACTGGTGCAGATCTGAAGTTCTTCAGGTCCCAAAAGGCACAGTTATTATCCACTGGACAGTCCCAGCTCTGTTTCCTGGGATCTTTGTGACATCCAGCACACATGGGCCCTTCCAATGTTATGGAAACTATTCAAATGCCTCAAATGTGTGGTCAGAGGCCAGCAACCCTCTGGAGATACATTTCTCAGGTGAGAAAGTCCACATTCCCACAAGATAGTGACACCAGACCCTTTGCCATTAGCGCTGCCTCCAGGTTGGATTGAGGCCATGATGGCAGAAGGGAACTCTTGATTCCTAAGGCCCAGAGTAGAAAAGGCCATGGCACTTTCAAAGAAGGATAGGATATGGAATATATCAAGAGCCAGGTGGATGACTTCCTGACTCTTCCTTCCAGGACTGTCAAGGAAGCCTACTTTGCTGACCCCAAAAGTCCTGTCCTGGCCCCTGGAGAGAACCTGACACTCAAGTGTTCCTCTGAGATAAGTTATGACAGATTTGCTCTGTTCAAAGAGGGGGAAGTGACCTCACTCAAGTCTATGTTCATCAGCCCCAGGCTGGACATTTTCATGCCAACTTCCATTTAGGCTCTGTGAATTTCTCCATTGGTGGTCAATATAGATGCCTTGGTGCAAAAGCTTCTC
>NW_023413658.1:37500-101334 GCF_903995425.1 Onychomys torridus | reverse complement strand
AAAGAAGAGAGAGAAAGGAGAGATGAGAGATGAGACAGGGAGAGAGAGAAAATGAGTGATTGATTGAATGAATGAATGAATGAATGAATAAGGGAACATGCCTTATGCACATGAAGCAGAGTTGAGGCAGTGGATCTAGAAGGCATTTAAGGCAAGGTATTTAAGATTGCCTGCAAATTCCAACAAAGAAGAAAGAGGCCTGGAGCCAGTTGTGTTCTTGCAACTTCAGACAGCTGGGCTTTTCCAACAAAGAAGTAGGACTTCACAGTTCCATGAGCAAAGTCCCAAGCCCAGGAGATAGAGTTATCCACTCCAGCCAAATATACATAAAAACCCTCCTGTGTCTTCTGGCCACTTATCCCACTGATCTCCCATACTTGAGTAGTTTTAATGTTTTCCAAAACACCCTGAGATCCAGCTGACAAGGGACAGCACCTGCCCTCCACAGCACTTCATCTCACCCCACCCTTGGCACTTGGATTGTGTTCAGGAAGGGAACTGACAGATGAGATTCTGCCTAGCTGGTTCTCAGAGTTTAGGTTTGAGACTTACCTCTTTGCAGATTTCAACTCTCACATCTCTCTACAGGGAAGGGGATTTCTAAGTGGTCAGGCTGGGTTTTTTCTCCTTCCTTCATATGCTTCAGCTGACCTTGGGGACAGCCTCCTCAAACTTATTCACAGCTGCACAGGATACACTTTGGCTTCAGAGCCCTCAAGTCTTGCCTCAGAAGTGAGGAGAATATTAGGTGAGGTCACAAACACTCAGGTGGTGTGGAGATGCTCAGGTTATCTGCCTGGTCACTCTAGAGATTTGCTGTTGCTGAAGATGACATGCAGATTAAACAAGCCATCTTTCCTGTTACCATCCCAGGACACCAAAAGCTGGCAGAGAGGAACCATGCTCTGTCCCTGTCCACTGCCTCTTAAAAAAATTAGAGTGTGAGTTGAATAAACGTGTTATCTCTGCTTGAACATTTGCCTGGCCAAAGAAACCTCTGTCCCCAAAATATAACTTCCAACCTCTTTGGCTCCAAAAGATTCTTATTCTAAGTGTCTACTTTTTAGTGAAGTTTTTGCTTAAAGTTTCCTCTCTGTAGTGTACTCCTTGAGAGGTTTTGTTAAAGCATTGGAAAATGTGATAAAACAGCCATCATTTCTTTGTTTTAATTTTATTAAGTGATATGCCCAAAGACCTACAGCTATTTATGTTATTTGCACTTTAATTTTCTAAATAAAATCTAATACAAAGCAGATCTAAGCTTTCAGAGCATTTACATCATTTACAGACATCTCAATGGAGTTATTGACCAAGTCCTTCTCTTGCTTTAAAAAGGAGTGTATGGATTTTTTGAATGTTTATCATTAAGTCTGTGTAAATTCTTCCGGCTTGATGCTTGCGGCCGCCATCTCTGGCTGCACGTGGCACACCCTTACAGGAACAGAATAATTTCAGATAACTTAAATAAAAATATGCATATAAAATTGGAATAATGTAGTGGGTAGCCATTCCAGCTTTGATCTGGAAGTTCCAGCCCCCATTGAGGCTTCGGTAATTGTCATGCCTACTTGGTGGGGCCAAGAGAGGTCCCTGAAGACCCAAGATCCAGACATGCCTGCTCTCTTGGTTCCTGGACGCTGGACGCTGCAGGTAGACCAAGCAGAGTTCTCCAGAGAACACTACCAGGCTGTGCTTCACCTTTCCCAGACCTTGTTACCTATCCCTTCACTTGTAAGTTACCCCACAAAATAAACCTCCCTTTTAACTATGTGGAGTGGCCTTAATAATTTCACCAACAGAATAATACAATATATTCAAAATAAATAAGTTTAGCCTGGTATTGACATTGTTATATAAACATCAGCACCTTTCCACATAGATAGGAACCATTGATATCTGATGTGATGTGTACATACTAAATCATCAGATGGTTAATGACTGCTCTGTTGCCATTAGAAATGATAACATCTGCTGAATGGACAGAGTAATAAACACTGAGCTTAGGATATTTGGCACTTGTCATCCAAAGTACAAAAGATGCAACATTTGGACACCTTGTTGGATATACTAGTAAAATGTTCACTGTATGATTGCCCTTTAAGAGGACCGAGCTTTCATTCCACAAGGTAGCTCACAGCCCTCTCTAACTTCAATTCCAGGGGGATATTATCCCATCTTCTGACCTCTATTGGTACTGCAAGCATGTACTGTATAGACAGACATGCAGGCAAAATATTAATACACATAAAATTGAAGTTTTTAAATATGTTGAGAATTATATTTTTACTGATACCCTCACAAACTATTCTAATGTGTGGGTTTATACGTTTATCCTTTTCTGGTAACTATGTTGTTGTGTTTGAGACCAGGATCCTCCATGTAGTCCTGGAACTCATTACCTATGTAAACCATGCTGGCCTCAAATTCACAAGTATCCAACTGCCTTTGCCTCCAGGAGCTGTCATTAAAAGCTCAAACCACAATGTTCCCTTTTGTGGGTAACTTTTTTTGTTTTGTTTTTTTGAGACAGAGTCTCACTAGGTAGCTCAGACTGACTAGGCAACTCAATATGTAGACCAGGCTGGTTTAAACTCACAAAGATTCACCTGCCTGTGCATCACACATGTTGGCATTAAAGGCATGTAGCAACACATCTGCAATAACTGTCTATGTATTTTTAATAGAAAGAGGAGAAGCTACATTCATAGACAAAAATTTCAGCACTATGAACTTAACCTAGCTAATCCTTTTATTTTTCAGATGGACTATGAGGTAGGTTCCAGCCTCAAGTCAGACTCTCAGAGCTACAGGTAAGCAATTCCTCATTTGCATGAGGAATCAAGGATTTCCTTCTCATTGCATCCATTCAGATTTGGTCTTCTAACTTACAGGTTGGAAAAGAAGTACAATTTATATTTGTTTGCATACTGTTGGGCAGTCTGTGCAGAATGCAGAAGTAGCTATGGTCAGGAGGAGGTCATGTTTCTCACAGACACACTTTTGTGTGGATTCAGTGAGCATGGCTGCTGCTGGGTACCTGTAGTGCCTCCAATGCAGGAATGGCAGAGCCTCTACATACTCACTTAGGAAGGAAGTGAATCCAAAAATAATCTTAAGAGCCAAAGCTTAGGCTTGGACACTATACTGTCAGTATGCTGGTGAAAGGGGAAGCCCTATGCCCATTCTTTTTTTCATTGGTATAGAGACAAACTCAACAATAATATGAATTTGTCTTTGTAAGACATACTGGAATTGATTTAAAGGTCACAGCATGCAAGAGGATATATCCAAAGATCCTCCCCTCCCTGGAATTGGCTCTATGATTAGGAGGAAATGTCCACAGTGAACTAACCCTGAATACTCTCTGCTCTCTTCTATGTTGAAGAAATAAGTGAGTATATGCTCATTGTGGGGGTTGCCTTTGGATGTGATTCTGTCTTAAATAATGCAAAACACTGAGTGAAGAAAAACAGTATTCTTTACATGACCAGGGGAAGGCCTATCACACTTCACAAAGGGGGGTCAGGAGTTGTTCCAGCATCAAAGACATTGCAGTATTTCAAAGAGATATCAGGCAGGGTGGGGGTGAAAATACAGGATTCAGAGATGCACATAGGCATAACCCACGTGTAAAACTACACACACAAGCTAGAGAAGGCATGAGGGGCACCTACACACTACTTCATAATAGTCTAACACTGGCACAATGAAGACTTACAACTTGATAAAGTGGCTGGCATTTGGTTGGGCTGCTCCCTGGGATCCACACTCACTGGAAGCATTGGAGTGTGAGGACAGAGTCAGCCCAGGGACAGCCACTGCTGTCCATGGGAGACATGCTTTCCACACTACCTATCCATGTTGACCCTAGGACCCATGATTTGCTTGGTGACATTAGTGCCACCAAGCCACCATGTGGATAGATTTCCAGTGGGTTGGGTGGTGACTGTCACCAAAGGTATACACAAGGGCAGGGCATGTGGTACTGCTGTTCTCCTGCTTATATCCCTTCTTACAGGTCAAAGAGGCCATGCTGGGTCCTGAAGGTGGAGCCAAGTCCCTGTGGACTTTGAAGGAAACTTGACAGGAGTTTGTTACTGTTTTTGTCTGGGCTTTTGTTTTCAGTGTTGGGAACAACCTGGGGCCCCCACATGCTTGGCAAGGGCCCTGCCACAGCAGTAGATCATTTCCAAATGCAAACAAACTCCTAAGTTCTCCAAAACCTGGAACTTTCTGAGCCACTCACATGATGCCAAGGATGAAAGATTCCTCATGTGGCATCATGGAATGGATTGCCATCAACAGAGACCCAGTGCAAATGTTGTAGGGCATCTCCCTGGGGCTCTGAGGGTGGGAGGGCTGACTGATGAATGCCGGGCCTAAGTGGAAGCTTTCTTCACTTACAGTTGTATGAGATCTTCAACATGACTTTTTTGAGATACAGGCTGGCCTGGAACTTGCAGTTTTTCATCCTTCTGCCTCAGTTTCCCAAGTGCTGGGATCACAGGCATACATTACCATGACCAGCTCTTTTTTTGTTTTTTTGTAAATGTTAAAAAAAATACAGAAATACCCCAAATCTAAAAAGCTTTGTGGTCACAGGTGTTTCCCACAGAGAATTCTTGACATTTGGAAATTTGGAGGTAGTTGAGGATTTTATGCTATTTCAACAAATGGTAACATCAAAAAAGTCCGTTTTAAATGATAAGTGTACCAGTCCACTTAAGAGCTGTTTTTAATTAGACAATTTAGTGTTGCATGGAAACTTCAACTAAATTAAAGCATTAGACTCGGGGAATAATAGCCCACACCTTGTTTAAAAGAAGCAAGTAAGAAAGCAAACAAACAAAAAACAGAAACAAACAAAAAGCCAAATAAAGCAACCTTCTACAATATCCAGAAACAGCATACACAAATCAGATCAACTGTATGGTAGGAAGTATAAGCAGAATGTGGCCACGCCCACCTTTGATGATGCATGAACTTCTGATTTCAAATACATACAATCATGTAAAAGCTGCTGTGGTCCTGCATGCCTGTAGCCCCAGCATTGGGGGAAGGAGAAAGGTGAATCCTGAGCTCACTTGCTAGACAGCCTAGCTGAAACTGAGCTTCAGGCTCCCTGAGAGACTGTGTTGGAATAGAATAAGGGGGAGAGCAATAGGGGATGGTCAATGCTTTCCTGTGTCCTCACACTCTTATGAATACGCATACTTTCACTGTACATATACACCACACAAAATACAGATTCTATAGATGAGACAAATTATGCATTATATATCTTACTGAACTTGGTTTATTTCACTTACCACATCTCAATTCCATGATGTTTTTTCCAAAAAACATAACTTTATTATTTTCCATGGTTGAATAAAACTCACATTTTAAAAACCCATGTTGTTTATACCTAGGTTGATTCTATAATGTGGGCTTCATTGAATAGTGACACAATAATCATTGGTGTGCAATGTCTCTATTGTATGTTGACTTAATTTCCTTTGTATGTGTATGTTTATGTATATGTATATGTACATGTATATCCTTGTTACCTAGATCCTGTGATAGTGCTGTTTTTAGGTTTTGTAGACCTCCACACTGATTTCTATAATGCTGCACTAATTAGCATGCCATGACAGTGTGTATATGTTGCCTGCACCCACCCATGTTCTCACTAGTATGTTGCTTGTTTGTTTTATTTTTTTAATTTCTTATTTTGTTTTTGGAGACTGTGATGTACTTACATAATTTCTTCCTCTTTCCTCCCTTCAAACCCACCCCCCATCCTTCCTTGTTCTCATTCAAATTCATGGCTTCACTTTTGATTGTTGTCACTCTGTGTGTGTGTGTGTGTGTGTGTGTGTGTGTGTGTGTGTGTGTACACAGACATAAATACAACCTGCTCAGTCTGTAGGATGTTATTTGTGCGCATGTTTTCAGGGTGTTGGAAAGCCAGTGGTATGCTCTTCCCTGAGGAAGACTGTTTTTCCCTGCTTACAGGTTTCCTTAGTTGCCTATAGCTCTTTGTGTAGGGTTGAAGCTCCCTGAGCTTCCCCTCATCCACATCAGCATGTCTGTTGGGTATCCTTGTTTAGCTCCTGTTCAGGTAGTCATGTTGATGAGCATAGCTTTTGATATTCCTTGAGAGAAAATCTCATAGCCAAATTCCTGTTCCTCTAGCTCTTACAATCTATCCACCCATCCCTCAGCAAGGATGTCTGAGCCCTAGGTGCAGGAGTTATGTGTTAGAGGGATTGGAATTGACAGTTCTTCATTTTGACTGGTTATATTTTTTTCTATAATGGTGTCACTTTGCTGCAAAAAAGACATTTCCTTGATGGGAGGTAAGGATTACACTTATCTTTTGATGTAAGGAAAAATTTTTTAAATGTCATTAGGGATTATTATGCTGGTCCAATGAAGTGGTGGTTAGGGTTCTTCTCCAAGATCCATTATGACACCTGTGTAGTTGGATAGGTTTCTAGTCCCAGTCATGATATCCCTCTTGTTGATCAGGTCTTGAGTCCAATTAGAGAGCTGTTGTTTATTGCCAAGGTATGCATGACACTATTGCACCCTTAAGGCTATCATGACATTCTGGATCATGGGTATCATAACTAGGTAGGACTATCGGTTGTTTCTTTCATTTGGAAGTTTGCATGTTGCCTTCTGCTACCATGAAAGCTAGTCCTCAGTGAGGAGGCATTCGGGTTAGTTCTAGCTCAGGGGCCTCTGGGCCCTGCATCTGATGTGCATGCTGTCTTCAGCAATAGGGATTTACCTTCCACATCTGGAGGACAACCAAGGGCAAGAGGAATAACCTGTGATGTTTTGGGAGTCTCTTGGACAATCCTGACCAACAATTCAAAACAGGACTTTTCATGCCTGGTGCTGGGGTTTTTGTCATTTTTTATTTTTTGGTGGTCTGGCTGTTAGAGGGAGCATTATCAGCTCAGATTGTAAAATTTCATTTAAACTACATGTATTATAGTTATTTTTAGGTAGATAGTTAATAGCATGTTCTTTGACTTTTTCAGACATCTATACTACTATTTTATCATTTTCCCCCTTCTGTATTTACCTCCACCTCCCTCCCTAGTTATAATTCCCCATTTTCCCCATTTTCCCTGCTATTTTCCTCTCTACTCCCTCCCTACTTCCCCACTCCTGGTTTCTGTAGTTACTTCAAGTTATGTACTCACATTTGAAGAGTTGGAGGTAGGAGCCTCCATTGAGAGAACAGGCTGTGTCTGTCTTTCTGGGCCTGGGTTACTTCACTCAATATGATCTTTTCTGGTTCCATCCATTTAACCTCAGATTTCATGTTTTCATTTTTCTTTGTGGTTGAATAGTCTTCCACATTATATATGTTCCATATCTTCATGATGATAGCTATTCTGAATGGAATGAAATATCAACATGGTTCCAACTTATACTTGAGTAGTGGATATGATATGGAAGTTGACTTCTTTTTCATGGGGGCCTCCCATGGGCTTGAGCAAAGCATGGCACATAAATTTGAGGCAGGACCAAGCTCCTTGTTTTGCATCAAGGCATGGAAAGGAATTCTAGCATGGGGAACAAGTTCCCAAAAAGCCAGCTAAGCTCCAGGGATAGGTCTTGATCTCACTGCTAGGAGCCCCACAAAGGAACCAAGCTACATAGCTGTCACATACATGCAGAGGGCCTTGCTCATTCCCATGGAGGCTCCCTAACTGTTGGCCCAGAGTCCATGAGCTCTGATGAGATCAGGTCAGCTGTTTCGGTGTAACCCAAGACCTTAAAGAAAGCAGTGAGGGTGACATTGATGACAGTACCATGGAATCTGATACAATGAATACTTATTGTCCACAGTTCCTCAGTGATGAAGAATCAGGCAATCTCACAGCTAATTTCTTTGGTTGGTCATCAGCTGCAGCTCCATGGTCAACCTCTTCATTTTTTTCTTCACCTGTTTCTTGGTGAGGATGGTTGGGTGGGATGATGGGTCCCTAGCAACCTCTATGGGTAGATGAACACAAGTGAGATTGCAGAGTGGTGACAAGGCATAGAGGATGGACAGACCACCCTGAGCCCCAAACAGAAAGATCATGTCTTGAACCCAGTGACAACACAAATATATCGGGTTAGGTTGAGATGCCCCCTCTGTGGATCTCAGCTCTTCCATCACTCTGTAGAGACATGTCTATGTAAGCAGCAGTCGGGTATCCTCTACCTCTCTATATTTGTTTCAGGTGAACAGAGACCATATCTTCAGGCTTATTCACAGTAGCACAGGATGCAATATCGTCCAGAGCTCTGAAGCCTGCCTGTGTTTCAGAAGGCAGGAGAAAAATGGCACAGTGCACAAGTACTGAGGTGTTGTGGGGATCCCAGTTCTCCTGCCTGGTCACTCTAGGCCCGTGGCTGTGGATTGAAAAGTCATGCATGGTCCGAACATGGTCAAAAGACTCACCAAGTTACCCCCACTGACAGCCTACAACGTAGAAGCTGGCATGAAGAAGCCAATCTCTTTCCTGTTTCCATGACTCTGACAGTTGTTTGGCTATACTAGAGAACTGCCTGCCATCCTTAACTGCTGATCAGAACTCTAAGGGTGCCACTGTCAGGGAGAGGTGGTCAGAGGAGTTCTGCTATACAGCCTGAGGACATATTGTCTTAGCTAGAAGCACTTATCTCTCCAAGTGATTAGTGCCAGACACTGTACCTAAAGGAAAGTACTGGGTGTGAAGTGCACTGATGCCTGCCATCAGCTGGGGACACATGCCTTCTGCTGGTCTCCTTCTGTCCCCATATTACACCCCCAGATACCAGTAAAGGTAAAAGCTAGGAGCTCCCAGCACAACAGCCTTAGCCTTGACAGCACCTGGCTTAGAGGATGGACAAACTAATGTTCTGGAATCCTTGACTTTCAGGAATCATAGTAAGCAGGGAAATCCATTTGCATCTCAGGATGCTCCAGCTTCTCTGCACCAGCACAAGCCCACCTCCTCCAGAAAGCTCCCCATCTCCTGCCCAGCACTCCCTGTGCCTCCTCCAGAATCATTTATTTTTTCCTGTTTTACTTTGAGACTGAAGGCTCGTTTCCTTCTGCCTCTCTTTGGTCCCTGGACATTCTCCATTCTCTCTCCCAAATAGATTCCTTAGTCTTGACAACATGTCTAATGAAGTACCCTCTAGGGCACTGAAGGAATACCCTAAGGGCAAGTCGTGCCACTGCAACACTGGTGACATCACTGAGGATGCCAAGAGCTAGCCAGGATACAGTGAAATGTCCAGAGACATTGTAACAGCTGTCCTAATCTTGTCAGAGCTATTGGACTCTGGACCAACAGTTATGGAGCCTCCATAGGAATGACCTAGGCCCTCTGCATGTATATGACAGCTCCATAGCTTGGTCTCTTTGCAGAACTCTGCTAATGTCATGGCAAATAGCCTTATCCTCCCTGCTAATCAGGTTTCATTGAACTCACCAGAAGCCCAGGTTCCCTTTCCAGTAGCCTCTTTTGGAACATAGAGGAAGCCATTCAGCACCTCCTCCTCTCAAAGCCAGAGTTCTCTTAACTTGATTGGAAGCCCCATAGTACTTCCCATATTGAGAACTTAGCTATACTTTTGAAACACTGCCCAGGAATGTCACATTATTTTCTCAAGATCCCTCTATTCATCAATACAAGCAATTAAATAATACTGAAATACCATGTCAGGATGAATGTTGACTAGAAAAGATCACCTTCCTCAAGTATAAGTGTTTGAGAGCACATTCATGGGGAACCTGCAGTGCTGATTATAGTGTGGGATTTGTCTTAAGGATACAGTAATGGGAGCCATGTATTTAGCTTTAGAAAATTGCCCCAGGATTCCTTAGCAGATTGAGAAATCAGTCATCAGGGTGCTGGTAAAAGTGTGATGATCTATTGGCAGAAGAAACTGAAATAGTGGATCCACCGACAGAAAAAGCCCTCAGGCTGAGTGTGGTGCTCTCCACTCTGCAGAAAAGTCACCAAAGCAGGATAGAGAGAAAATAAAGACAGCTGTAGACATACCTCAGTTGGCAGAGTGACTGCCTAGCATGTAGCAAGTCCTGGATTCAATGACTAGTGCTGTCCTCACTGGCCTTGGTGGCCCCACTTATGATCTTAGCATTTGTGAAGTAGAAACAGGATGATCTAAGCTCAAGGTGAACCTATGAAGCCAGTGTGAGGACAGCTTGGGAGACATGAGACCGTGTTCAACAAATAAAACAGAAACATGCCTTCCCTTCAAGGCCTCACCTACCAATTCTTTCTAATGAAAAGAACTTACCATTCTCCCTTCCAGTCTTGTATTTTAGGGAGATTGAGAGGAAGGTGAAGTGATCTTTCTAATCTCAGTACCTTGCTCTTGCCTTTCCTTAGGTTCATATAGAGATCAAATGAAAGTGGGTATGACCATCAGAAATATTGAGTAATAGCCAATGTTGCTTGCACAGTACTGTGTCTATGATAAACTCTGCCTTTCCCTGAGGGATGCTGCCCTAGCAAAAAGCATCAGGGTCTGAGGCCATAACTCCAGTCTTCACTAGGAGCTTGGATGTCAGATGAAGTACCATACTGTCTCAGCAGTCACCTGAAAAGTGCCAGAGGACATTACCATCAGAAACCTGTAGACCTCAGTGTCAAAGGCTTTCATCTTTGATGTCATGATCCTTTTTTTCTCCAACAACAAGATGTCTCCATGTAGCCCTGGCTGTCCTATAATCCACTGTGTAGACCATGGTGTCCTTGAACTCAGAGATCAGCCTGCCTCAGCCTGCTCATGATGGGTCTTGAAGAAATCTTGGTAATCATGCTTGTGCCACCTCCTCTACCACAAAATTTATTTTTATTTTGATTCATATATATATGTGTCTGTCTGTGAATGTAGGTCCCCTGTGTGGAGGTATACAATGAAGACAGGTTCAGATCCCCTGGAACTGGAATTACAGAAGGTTGTGAGCTATTCTATGTGGGTATTGGAACAGAACTTTTGCCTCCTAGAGGAAAAGTTAGTACTCTTTATTGCTCAGCCAACTCAAAAAAAAGCCATAAAATTTTGATATACTACTATTTATGTTCAATATCTGTGTCGATTCATAGATAGCAGATACTTTTCCCTGAAATAATGAACATTTTCTTCACTGAAAATTCATGCCCAACCAATGGCAGCAAACAGATCCAATGGAGAAACTTCTGGACTGTCTGAGGAATAGAGGACAGAAGGCCTGAAAAGATTGCTGTTTTTGTCCTACACTCTCTGATGTAACCAGATTCTTCATTTTTTCTTTTTATCTGGTCCCCAGATAAAACCCAAGACCTTGTACATGCAATTACTCTACTACCAAGCTACATTAATGCTTATAAATCACCTCTGTTACCAGAGTCATAAAATGCACTTGACTGTCATGTGGGAACCACAAGACTGTGGCACTTGAGAATTCCTTTCAGAAATTTTTTTCAGGGCTAAAACTAGCTTAGATCTTAGAGTGCAATGGGAAAGTGGCAGTCATCAGTCTGCAATCCTTACTCACCTCAACTGATCCTCAGATACATGGTTATAAGTCAACTGTTATATAACTGCCCAAGTACCAGTAGGAGAGGTCTGGCTAGCCTCTCAATTCGGAATATTACAAACCACCCAAGCACTGTGCTGAGGACACACAGGTGATTAAAGCAGTGCTGGCCCAGGCACCTTCCATAGTACATAAAGATGGACAGAAGATAAAAAACCTAACACACTGTGATGATAAGCTGACAAATGTACATCATATCCACACCAAGTCAAATAGTTTCTTATGATGTCCATGTTTTATCTGTATCAGGGTCAATTTAGAAGGATGTGATAGTTAATGGGTAGACCAACAATAAAGACTAGCCAAAACCTTTATACTACTTCTCTGTCTGATGAATGTTCCCCTAGTTTGTCAACATTTGTCTCAGGACCCACAGGATCACATCCTCTACATATTAACTCTCTGACTCACTTCCAGTCTCAGAAGTCAGATTCGTTCCAGGAAGAGCTTGACAAGAATAAAGCAGTCATCTGGAAGAAACACTTCTTCAATACACTCTGTGATCTGCCATGGCAAAAGAGGAAAGCGTAGCCTCCACTCCCATGTCTCCTCAGTTTCATGACAGTGTTACTCTGTAGCTCTGGCTGGCCACAAATTCAATGACTTCTGACCTCAGCCTTGAGTCCTGGGATTCACAAGTACATGTTACCATACCTGGCTTTCTTCTTCCTTCTCCATGGCCTGTGTCTTGAACCTTTACCTCCCTATAGTATGGAAGATAGGCTCTTGAAACATTAAGTCTTCTAAGCTGGGTGTGATGGCACACAGCTATAATTTCAACCACCTGGAGGATGAGGCAGAAAGACAGAGAGTTCAAAACCAGTGTTTTGTTTTCTCTTCAGATCATATAAACACTTTTCTAAGAAGGATTCAAAACCAAGTTGGGAAACTTTAGTAATACTATGGCTAAAAAGAGGTGGGAAGAGGAAGAATTCTTTCAGTGAGGTTTTTTGTTTGGTTTTTTTTTAGACAGGCTCTATGTATCCCATAGTTCCCAACTCACACTCCTGCCACAGCATCCTGAGTGCTTGGCTTGCAGGAGTGTACGAATCCCCTTTCAGTCTTACTGAGTTTTAGGCAGAGAGGTAAGTGGAACTTTCCACTGTACCCACCTAGAATTAATTGAGGCCTCAATAGCACCACGCTCTCTAGAGGGCTCAGGATCTTAAATTGTGCATTGTGACTGTGCTCACAGGTCAGGGTGTTCCTGGAGTCATCTTGTCACATTCTTTGCTCATGCAAGAATGAGCATGCTTGATGAGAACAGGTAGAGACAGACTGTACAAGCAATGGGAGCGGTTCTCCTTCACATGCGCATTGTGCATTTACAGGGGCCCGTGCACACACAACTGGATGTCCATGTGCTGTCACATAGACAGCAATACACAAAGCCATAGACACTCTGCTTCATGAACAATTTGAATTTTTTGTAGGATTTTATTATAATTTGCTATTCACACTCTTCCAGAACCTCACAGAAGAAAGGACTTTGAGCAGCTTGGGTTCTCTGATTGTCTGGGCTCAGGAAACTTCATTAATTGGAAATCTGACATCCCGATGAAATGTTCTTGAATTTTTTATAAATGTCAGATTGAAGGTTAGTGATCTGCAAAGCCCATCTCAGGGTTCTGGAAGGCAGAGGTCCTGTCTCAAGCTCCTCCACTATCCAAGCCCATGAGGGAGAGAAGAGACCTGCGGTTGTGAGTCTCAGGTCTTAAGTGTAGCCCCGAGGCCACACCCTGGGGGCTGGCACTTCAAGGTCATAAGTAGGTAGAACAGGTACCCACTACTACAGGTAGTCTTGGTTTGGAGGTGGGAGGAACTGGCTCGCAATGAGGATGTCTTGAAGACAATGGCTTCCCAGGGAATGGATTAGGTACCCTCTGAAGTCCTTGACACTTCTGGGATAGCAGCTCCAACTCACATTTTCCTCTTCTGAGATATTTACCTGCACTGGCACTCTAGCAAAGATGATGTGTCCAAATTATTTCTCCTATAGGCAAGGGCATAGGGTGCCTGCCAGTTCTTGAGTCACTGGCTGGGTATACGTGTAGCCTCCAAGGGATATTTTCTTATGAGGATGGATTTTTTTTGCTTTCTCTGTGTAGCTTTGCACCTTTCCTGGATCTCACTCTATAGCCCAGGCTGGCCGTGAACTCACAAAGATCCGCCTGGCTCTGCCCCCCGAGTGCAGGGATTAAAGGTGTGCACCACCACCATCCGGCTATGTGGATGGATTTTAGAATTTTGCACCTTGAACCTTGTTTGATTTTCTTTTTTCCTATCTCTCTTTAGCTCCTTGCAGCCAAAGGCTTTGTGACCAATAGCTTTTACTCCAGCTTAATGCCTACTGAGTTTTTCTTCCACACAATGACTGGTTAGTAGGGTCTAGTAGACATTGCTGTAAAGACCTATAGAACAGGATACCAGCAGATAACTTGAGCAACTGTCATTAGCCACAGAGAAACAGCACTGTGAACGTGAGCTGCAAATGCTCAGTGTGTGCCTGTATGTTTGCATGGGTGCATGCATGCATGTGTGCATTCTTGTGATCATGACTACATTCATGCATGCGTTCCTGAGTGCCTTCTTATGTGCCTGCATTTGTGCATGCATGCTTGCATGCCTCTGTGCATGTGTATGTGTTTGTATAAGAGCTGTGATTTACATCCATCTTGGTATTGAAGGGGAAATTTAGACATGTTGCTATGGAACTAAAGAAATAAAATAGTAATCCAGCTCAGATTATCCTGTGTACTCTGGAAAGTATAGACCAGGCCAGAGTCCCAGGTGGCTAAGTCCCCTAGATGGGAATGATGAGCTTGTAGCCTAGAACTTATCATTCACCCTCCCTAAGCTGTTTCCTAACATGACTGGGGCATTGGAGTAATAAATGCCTGCTAGTTACTGAGAGGTTTCCAACACTCACCTTACCTCTGTTTAGGTCTCATTATCCATCCATTCCACGACTCCCAGAATTTATAGCTTCAGGGTGGCATGGCTGAGCTAGAGAGTTCTTTGATGCACTTACAAATGGCTTTAAAAATTGACCCTCTGTGTCTCCCTCTAGGTTGCAGCAGAGGATTTATTTCCAGACCCCATGATCATTTCCACTCCCTGATACAACATGCTCTATGTGTTGCCAGAAAATCTCTGTGTTTCTATTGCTGGAGATCGAGTGCAGGGCCTTGTTTGTTATCCCCTGATGCTGTAGTCTTCTGCTGGGAATTGCTCTTTGGTTTTGAGATGTGCCACTTTTATCAGAAATCCAAGGAACTGTGAGTGCTTTTTCCACTCATGGTGTGACTTACATGTACAATATGAATTTCTAGAGGACCATGTTGACCTAGAAGGAGTGGGTTCTGGCAAGGGCAAGAAAACCTTGTTTTCTAAGGTTTCTCTCATTTTCTAGGCCACTGTCACACTGCTGGCTGGTGGGGGAAGGTTTTCCCAAGCTTAGTTGTTTTTCTTGGTTGATAATCTGTTGCCCCACTTCCTCACCCTCTGTCCAAAAGAAGGGTTTGCATTTGATTCTCTGTACTGATGTCTGCATAGACTCTGGCTTGAATATGTATAAAAACTAGTTTGCACCATAGGGAGATGGGTGGGAATTCTAAGTAGCCCAGGAAAGCAGTGTGAAGAGTTCTTGGGGCTGATGAGTTTTTTTTTTCAGGGAGAATCTACACAGGTAAGACTGGAGGTTAGAGCATAAGCTGCCTCTCACTGCAGAGGCTAGTGAGCCATTTGTGACTCTGCTATTCTCAGACAAGGGAGGGACTCTTAAAGGATTTCTAATACAGTGCTATTGATGTAATTAAAGTACCTGTAGCCTAGGCTTGGGGATGTAGCTTGGTAATGGAGTGCTTACCTAGCACACACAAGGCCATGAGTTAATTTCTAGCACCACGAAAACAAACAAATAAGTGATCTATAAGTTTGAAATTTTGAATGCCAAGTCTGATTGTGTGCTATGAAGCAGTCTTCCCCAGGCAGCTAAGCCTCCTTCTCTTCCTGTAGAGAAGGCTAGTCAAATCCTGGGAAGACCTCTGCTCCCAGTATGATCAGACAGTGACATGATGATGATCCAGTTCATCTATGGAGGAGATGGCTTAGATCTTGCCACCATGGAGGGCAAAGATGAGCCTCTAGAGTTTAAAAGGGTTCTGGACAGCACCAAAGTGAGACGCAGTACTTTGTTGAAGGGTACAGTCTTCTGGGGGGCTTTGTCATAGATGTTGGTACTGTTTGCAGTACCATACTTCCCACTTAATCAACTGTGCCTCAGTACTAGATTAGTACCTTGCTACTATTAGTTAGTCTGTTTTTCTTTTTGTCATTTGTGAGCCTATCAGATGTCAATGGAAGAAGCTCTGGCCCCTCTCTTCTAGTGGAGTGGACTAGAGACAAGTTTTATAAAGAATGGATATTGGACAGAAGACTCATTTCATATACTGTAGCCAGGAATATGATTTGTAACCACTCTTTTTGAATAGCAATTGGACAAGATTCATCTGGATTTCAGTTTAGTGCCTTTTGACACAGCTCTTCTGGCAGCAGAAAGTGCTTCTACTGAGGTGTTTTTTTTTTTTTTCAGTTGTTTCTAGTAGTTGGAAGCCACCAGTTGAGAATGGGTCAGAAACCACTAAAACTTTGAGCAAACCTCATGAGCTTGAAGAATGTGAACAAACTTCCCCTCTGGAGATGTTTAGTCAGTGTCAGCTGGTTGGGTTTTGTAGTGCTAAAGTTGAGGCCTAGGCCTAGAGTATGCTGGGCAAGGGCTCTACTGTGACCAACACCTTGATCCTTTGTTACTCTCTTACTTTTTATATTTAGGCAAGGTCCTGCTCAGCTGCTCAAACTGGCCTTGAATATGTTCTGCAGTCAGGCAAACTTTGAACTTTGAGATTTCAGGGTGGACCCTGAGACCTGGCTACAGCAATGTACATTTTTAATACAATTCTGGGCTGGAGTTGAGTTGGGAAGTAATAGATCCATACTCATGAATTAGAGTGGAACTCTTTACATGAGGTGGGGAATTCCTGACTGGGCATACTAGTGCACGCCTGTAATCCTGTCACTTGAGAGGGAAGAGGATAAGGAGTTAAAAGCCAACTTCTACTACACAATGAGCTTGAGGCCAGCTTGAGCTACCTGAGACTGTTTCAGACAAACAAACAAAAGGCAGAGTATCAGTTTATCTCGTTTTCATTTTCTGATGAAAAGTTGAGGCTAGAGTTTGTTAGCAAGGAGAGCCAAAGGTTGCTAAAAACTCACTGAGTAGTTTCATGTCTGGTGAATTCCTCTGCCTAGTACTCTTACTCCTCCCTCATGAGGCATATGTAACGCCATGTCCTTTCTGTACTCAGGCAGTGTTTCCATGTCAGAGAGAACCTGCTCTCAGTAAGAACGAGCTCACCTTGCCCACTGAGACCATCATGAAGAAGAACTAGTTTCTCTGCTGCCAAGACAGCTTCTTACAGGTAGGCTCTGCCCTCTGTGCTGAGAATGAGGTCTGTTAAGTGTCTTCCACTGCATTTTATAAGCCATAGTCTTAGTGTGGTTTTTGTTGTATCCCGGGCAGTATCTCACTAGCCAGCATAATGAATGGATGTCGTGACTTCCTTTTGGGAGAAAAAACCTAGAGAACTCATCTGTGTGAGCCCTGTCACCAGGCCATGTGCAGCCCTGTATTCATTCTGCAGCCATTCGGCACATCTGTCATTAGTGACCACCATGTGTCTCAGATTGCAGCGTCTTTCCATCATGGATCAGAAACTCATTGTGTCATCTTCCCATTCTTCCTGGGGGCCTTCATCATGGTGTGCCTTGAGGGTTTCCTTGGTTTACTTTAACATTGTGGGTGCTGGGAATTGAACCTGGCTCCTCTGGAAGTGTAACCAGTGCTCTTAACTGCTGAGCCATTTCTTCAGCCCTTTCTGAGACTTAGGTTCTTACTTTAATAAAGCTCTTTCTTAAGTGAAATCATTTCTATCTAGAAAGAAGTCTGAACTGCAGTGTTACCCTCCATGTCTCATACCTTCTCAATATAAAAAAAGAGTTGAGCTAGGCATGGTGGTGTAAAACTTAAGTCCCAGCACTGGGAGGCAGAGGTAGGTGGATCTCTGTGAGTTCTAGGCCAGCCTGGTCTACAAAGCAATTTCCAGGACAATCAGAGCTGCTACATAGAGAAACCCTGTCTCAAAAAAAACAAAAAACAAAAAACAAAAAACAAAAAAGGAAGAAAAAAAAAAGATTTGACTAGCACAAGACACTCTGAGAAGCTATAACCATAGAACAGAGACATGCATACTCTGAGTGTGGAACTATATGCCTCGTAAAGTCCCCAGAGCTATGCTGAGCTGCTTTCTATAGCCATGTGGCTGAGATAAGAGCCCAAGATAACTCATGGGAAAAGGTTGGGCAATGAGAGCTAATCACATCTTGAGCAGAGAGTCAGTTTCCCTACAGTAGAAGGTTCTTTACAAGCTCTGTGTAAGAGAAACAATACCCACATTACAATACCCTTGATGCTATGTATTTAGCAGTAGCTAAGAGTTGGTACACTGTGTCCACTGTTGAAGGTTACAGGATGATTGTGCTGTCCAAAGCATTGAGAATCAAACAGTTTATCTGTGTTCTATAATCTTTTCAGAAAATAAAAACATTGATTAAAGGGGTGTCTGAGAAGATCAAGGAAACCAGAGATAAATATGGCATCAATGATAATGGCACAGCAGAGGTACAGGCTTCTATGACATGGTGGGACACAGTGTTTCCCAGATGTAGCTAGTCTTCACTGTGCACTTGGCTTTGTCCTTCTGTCCTCATGTGCTGTACCAGTTGGACTGTACCACCCTTACCCAAATAGAGAAGTTTCTGGAGACTGGTAGGAACAACAATATGAGCTAAGCATACTAATTGTTCTAGACCACCAGGCATCCAAGCAGGATTCCAATTTCCTAGATATTATCACTGGGTTCAGCATCTTGGCTTGCCTGGTTTCATCTCTGTTGATGTGATATAATACTCTGACTAAAAGCAACTTAGGGAAGGAAGAGTTGATTTTTAGCTCACAGTTCCAGATTAAAGTCTATTTGAGGGAAGTCAAGGCAAGAATTTACCTAGTCACATCATATTGACATTCAAGAGCCGGGAGAAACCAGCACACACATGCTGCCTACTAGCCTTTGCTTATGCTCTACATTAGTTGGAACCAGCTCACCTCAGTGCCATCTTATTGCCAGGGTGGGCCAGCTTCTCACTGTGTGGTTGGATAATAAACACATACGCTGCTTGTCAGACTCCATTGTGGCTGTTCTGCCTGACAACTTTGGCCAGCTTTCCCAGGAAGGCTTGTGGAAAATCAAGGACAACCCATTGATTCAGCCCCCTTACCAAGTCTGCATGAAGGGGATCCCCTACATCACAGCCTACCAGAAGGAATTGCCTCATTCCCAGTCAGCTGTGCAGCCCTGCCTCAAGCTGCTCCTGATGGGCCACAAGGCTGCAAGCAAGACCCTGCTGACACTGCCTCACTAAAGACAAAGTGGAAGGAGACCAAGGAGGAGGGGACAATGAGAAGAACTACTTGCTTTTCCCTCCCCTTGGGAGCAAGGGCATCGAGGTGTCCAGCTGGACTGTGGATGCTTCCTGGGGCCTGCGGTTCATTGTGTATGACTTAGCTAGTGATGAAAGCTATGAGGTGATCTAGCCCTTCTTCCTCTCCCCAGGAGCCCCATATATGCTGGTGGTCAACTTGGCCACCTACAAAGCTCGCTGTTTTCCTACTACTATGGGCGCCTTCTTGTATTGGGTGGGGGCCCGGGTGCCTCTCACTGTGGTGTACATTGTAGGCACACATGCACAGCCAGAACTCTCTACAGGAGAAGCACGATGCAGAGCGCCTAAACCACCTAGCCAAGGTGGTGGATGAGGCCCTGGCTCAGGACTTCAAGCTGCACTCTACCAGCCCCCATGCAGCCTACTATGCTGTTTCAGACAAGAAGAAAGGCCCATTTTCCTTCTTTTTTTTGAAAGGCCCATTTTCAATACCTGCTTAACCACAGGCTGCAGATATTCTCCCCCGTGTTGCACATTAGCTGCAGGGACCCCCACCAATTGCAACGCCTCCTCGACAAGCTACTCTCTGGAGCTGATCACTGGGAAATCTTCCCCAACTTACACAGAGTCCTGTCTCCATCCTGGCAGGTGCTGGAGGAAGTCCACTTACAGCCACGTCAGGCACAGCGACTGTGGCTGAGCTGGTGGGACTCTGCTTGCCTGGGTCTGCAGGCAGGTCTGACAGAGGCCAGGCTGCAGAGCACCCTTTCCTACCTGCATGAGAGCAGCAAGCTGCCCTACTTTGAGGATAGCCCTGCCCTCAAGGAACATGTCTTCCACAACCTCACCTGCCTACTTGATAACCTCAATGTCTTTTTCCAGAGAGATGATTCTTTGCTGCTGCATAAACTGCTCATAGGGACCAGTGGAGAGGGCAAAGGGGAGTGGGAAATCTTCCTCACTCCAGCAGTACCCAGCCCGGGTCAGGACCCACTCTAGGCCACTCAGCTTCATCATTTGGTGGAAGGCTTTCTGCTGCATGTGCTCTTGCAGCCCATGTCATCTAGTTGCCACTTAAGCCCCATGTCCAGACTCAGCAGGCCTTGCAGCTCCTTCCCGAACTGTTGGAGAAGATGGGACTCTGTTACTGCCTCAATAAACCCAAAGGCAATCCATTGAATGGCTCCACGGCTTGGTACAAGTTCCCATGCTATGTGCCGAATGACGTGCCCCATGCAGAGGCCTGGATTAATGGGACCAACCTGGCTGGGCAGTCCTTTGTGGATGAACAGTTGCAGATTGAATATAGTATTCCCTTTACCTTTCCACCTGGATTGTTTGCACGCTACAGTGTCCAGATCAACAGCCATGTGGTGCACAGTTCAGATGGGAAATTTCAGACCTTTGCCTAAAGAGGGAAAGTTCCTGTAGTGGTGAGATACAGACCCGCCAAGGGGGTCCTGCAGCCAGATACCCTGTCCATTGCTAGCCATGCATCATTACCAAATATATGGACCACATGGCAAGCTATCACCTCTTCGGCAGAGGAACTGAACGTCCTGCTTCAGGAATGGCCTGGACTGCACTACACCATGCACATCCTCTGTTTTAAGTGCCTTAAGAGAGGGTCCCCCAATCTACACGCTTTCCCTGGGGAGTTGCTGAGCCTGACCAGGCCAGAAGGGGTGGCAGAGATTATCTGCCCCAAGAATGTCAGTGAGCAAGTGAATGTGGCCTTGGTTTACTCACCTACACTGACTGTGATCAGCCCTATTCCAAGTATCTCCATACTTTCTTGGACAATTAAGTGGAAAGGATGGTGCTCCTTTCCATCTTCTACCATTTTTACAGTACCCAACCTGTGACTTTAGGAGCACCAAGTTTTAAGGGAAGAATGTTGGTGAAAAGCACAAAAACCAGTGACATCCATGGCTGTGGAATTTCCATGGAGTCAACAGAGCATGGGAATTGACTGGGACATCTTTTGCCCCTGGTGAGTTTGCCGTGTTCCCTAGTGCCTTTGGGGCCCAGGGTGAGACCATGCACCTGGTGCTTGCAGAGGACCCTTAGAGGCAGTTGGAAGGGGCTGGGAAGATGGGAGTAATATTGGAGCAAATGTTTCACAACCTGAACCTCAGAAATGTGATCCTTCAAGGAGACATCTACTTGAAGAAAAGTTAAAAAAAAATGTCGAATGGCTTCTCAGGGATTTTGTTTTCCATGAACATGTAAGCCATAGTTCGATTCCAGGTGGCAGTGTCTAGCACATTCAGATTTCAGTTCTGTTCAATGTGAAGGAGGGATTGACGGCTGTTCACTGCTGTTCCATCAGGTATGTAAAATTTGTATATGTTGGCGGACCCTGTGGGAAGGCTCCCCTTTTCCAAGACTGCAGGCAGACCCTGCAGTCTTCACACCCTGCCCCCACACCCATTTGCCTGAGACCCCAGCCACTTCCTGAGACTGAGACCAGCCCCCAGCTCCCATCTGCCCAGGAACTTCCTTCTGGACCAGAGGTGAGTGCCAGGGGTTATAGTCAGAGAGGCAACAGCCCCTGGGTCCCACCTCTGGGCACGATCCTGGGAGGACCTGCCCAACTTGGCCACAATTTCCGGCCAATCAGTAGGCCCTATGGGAAGGCTCCCCTTTTCCAAGACAGCAGGCAGACCCTGGAGTCTCCACACCCTGCCCTCACACCCATTTGCCCAATACCCCAGCTACTTCCTGAGACTCAGAGACCAGCCCCCAGCTTCCATCCACCCCAGAACTCACATCTGGACCAGAGAGAAACCCTCTGGTGGACACTACAACCTCAATGCCTTGCCTCCACACCCATCTGCTGGAGACCCCAGCCACTTCCGGAGACTTAGAGACCAGTGTCAAGCATTCCATCCTGCCCTGGAACTCCCATCTGGACCAGAGAGCCTGCAGCTCCCATCTGCCCCAGAACTCCCATCTGGACCAGAGCCTCCATCCTGTCTTGGAACTCCCATCTGGATAAGAGGAGCTCCCATCTGGACAGGATAAGGAGGCCCCAGGGACTGAGACTCAGAGTCCAGCCCCACAGCTCCTATCCAGACAGCACTCTCATCTGGACCAGAGCTCCCATCTGGACCAGAGAGGGGCTCCCTGAATCTGTCAGCTCTGTCTGGACCAAGTACACTGAAAAGACCAAGAACGAACCCACAAGAAGATGGGCAGATGCCAAGCCAGAAGTACATATAACAAAATAAAGAGCAATACAGCATCACCAGAAACTTCCAACAGCTAGACCTGAACATCACTGAATGGAAGAAGTAGAAGAAAATAACCTTATAAGTAACATCATGAAGAGGCTAGAGCCTTATATAGAAGAAATCCAAAAAATAAAGTGGAGGAACAGACAAACAAAAAATTGGTAGAATGCTATAAAAAAAACTAGAGGAAAGGACAATTAAAGCAGAAGAAAACAAAAAGACCCTGACAGAAAATCATGAAAAAGCAAGAGAAACAGTCCAAGACTTGAAGAAGAAATAGAAAAAATGAAGAAGACACAAGCAGAAGGAATACTGGAAATAGAAAATCTGAGTAAACAAACAGGAACTTCAGATGCAAGTATAACCAACAGAATGCAAGAGATGGAAGAGAGGATCTCTGGTGTTGAAGATATGGTAGAAGAAATAGATTCATCAGTCAAAGAAAACACTACAACCAACAAAGACATTTCCCAAAATGACCAAGAAAGTTAGGACACCATGAAAAGACGAAACCTACAAATAATAGGAATAGAGGAAGGAGAAGAATACCAACTCAAAGGCACAGAAAATATATTTAACAAGATCATAGAAGAAAACATCCCCACCTTAAAGAACGAAATGCCTATGAAGATACAAGAAGCCAATAGAACACCAAACAGACTAGACCCCACAAAAAAGTCCCCATGCCACATAATAATCAAACAACTAAATGTACAGAATAAAGAAAGAATATTAAGTGCAGCAGAGGAAAAAGGCCAATGACTTATAAAGGCAAACTCATCAGAATAACACCTAATTTCTCAATGGAGACTTTGAAAGCCACAAGGACCTGGACAGATATAATGCAGACACTAAGAGACCATGGATGCCAGCCAAGACTAATATACCCAGCAAAACTTTCAGTCATCATAAATGGAGTGAACAAGACCTTCTAAGACAAAACCATACTTAAAGAATATTTATCCACAAACCCAGCCCTACAGAAAGCACTTGAAGTAAAGTTCTAACCTAAGGAAGGCACATGCACCCATGAAAATACAGGTAATAGATAAAACCACAGCAGTAAACCCCAAAGAAGAGAAGTGCACATACACTACCACCAAAAAATAAAAACAATAACAGGAATGAACAATCACTGGTCATTAATATCCCTTAATATCAATGGTCTTGATTCACCTATAAAAAGACACAGACTAACAGAACCAATATGAAAACAGGACCCATCTTTCTGCTGCATACAAGAAACACACCTCAAATTCAAAGACAGACACTTCCTAAGAATAAAAAGCTGGGAAAAGACTTTCCAATCAAATGGTCTTAAGAAGCAAGCTGGTGTAGCCATCCTAATATCCAGCAAAATAGACTTCAAACTAAAATCAATCAAAAGAGATGATGAAGGACATTACATATTCATTGCAGGAAAGATCCACCAAGATGAAGTCTCAATTCTGAACATTTATGCTCCAAACACAAGGGCACCCACATATGTAAAAGAAACATTACTAAAGCTTAAATCACATATAAAACCCCACACATTAATAGTGGGAGACTTCAACAGCCCACTTTCACTTCTGGAAAGATCGGCCAAATTGAAACTTCACAGAGACATAATGGTCTTAACTGATGTTATTGTTCAAATGGGCTTAATCTATATCTACAGAACATTCCACCCAAACAAAAAAGAATATACCTTCTTCTCAGCACCCCATGGAACCTTTTCAAAATCGACCACATACTTGGCCACAAAGCAAATCTCAACAGATACAAAACAATTGGAATAACCTCCTGTGTTCTATCAGACCACCATGGTTTAAAATTAGATTTCAACAACAACAACAACAAAAAAAACAATAGAAATCCTACAATCTCATGGAAAGTGAATAATGCTCAACTGAATCACCAATGGGTTAAGGAAGAAATAAAGAAAGAAATTAAAGACTTCCTATAGATCAATGAAAATGAATACACCGCATACCCAAACTTATGGGTCACTATGAAAGCTGTGCTAAGAGGGAAAGTCATAGCAATAAATGTGCACATAAAGAAGCTAGAGAAATCTCATGGTAGTGACTTGACAACACACCTGAAAGCCCTTGAACAGGAAGAAGCAAAGTCTCCCAGGAGGAACAGACGCTAGGAAATTATCAAATTGAGAGCTGAAATCAATAAAATAGAAATAAAGAGAATAATACAAAGGATTAATGAAACAAAGAGTTGGTTCTTTGAGAAGATCAACAAGATAGACAAGCCCTTATCCAAACTAACCAAAGACAGAGAGCATCCAAATTAACAAAATCAGAAATGAAAAGGGGCACATAACAACAGACAATGAGGAAATCCAGAGAATAATCAGGTCATACTTCAAAAACCTCTACTCCACAAAACTGGAAAATCTAAAAGAAATGGATAATTTTCTGGATAGGTACAACATACTTAAGTTAAATCAAGACCAGATAAACCATTTAAATAGTCCAATAACCCCTAAGGAAATAGAATCAGTCATTAAAAGTCTCCCAAGCAAAAAAACCCCAGGACCAGATGGTTTCACTGCAGAATTCTACCAGATCTTCAAAGAAGACTTAATACCAATACTCTTTAAATTGTTCCACACAATAGAAGCAGAAGGAATATTACCAAACTCCTTCTATTAGGCTACAATTACCCTGATTCCTAAACCAAACAAAGATGCAACAAAGAAAGAAAACTGCAGACCGATCTCCCTCATGAACATTGATGCAAAAAATACTCAATAAAATACTGTCAAACAGACTCCAAGAACACATCAAAACAATTACCCACCATGATCAAGTAAGCTTCATCCCAGGGATGCAAGGGTGGTTCAACATACGAAAGTCCGTCAATGTAATATACCATATAAAACAAACTAAAAAAAACCAAAACACATGATCATCTCACTAGATGCAGAAAAGGCCTTTGAAAAAAACCTAACACCCCTTCATGATAAAGGTCTTGGAGCAATCAGGAATACAGGGAACATACCTAAACATAATAAAGGTAATATACAGCAAGCCACCAGCCAACATCAAATTAAATGAAGAGAAACTCAAAGCAATACCACTAAAATCAGGAACAAAGCAAGGCTGTCCCCTCTCCCTATACTTATTCAATATAGTACTTGAAGTTCTAGCCAGAGCTATAAGACAACATAAGGAGATTGAGGGGATACAAATTGGAAAGGAAGAAGTCAAGCTTCCCCTATTTGCAGATGACATGATAGTATACATGAGTGACCCCAAAAATTCAACCAAGGAACTGATACAGCTAATAAAAACGTTCAGCAACATAGCAGGATACAAGATCAACTCAAAAAATCAGTAGCCCTCCTATATACAATAGACCAACAGGCTGAGAAGGAAATCAGAGATACATCACCATTTACAATAGTCACAAAGGATATAAAAATACCTTGGGGTTACTCTAACTAAGCATGTGAAGGACCTATATGACAAGAACTTTAAGTCCCTGAAAAAAGAAATTGAAGATATCAGAAAATGGAAAGACCTCCCATGCTCATGGATAGGCAGGATTAACATAGTAAAAATGGCAATCTTACCAATAGCAATCTACAGATTCAACGCAATCCCCATCAAATTACCAACACAATTCTTCACAGATCTGGAAAGAATCATACTCAGCTTCGTATGGAAACACAAAAAACCCAGGATAGTCAAAAGAATCCTGTACAATAAAACAACCTCTGGAGGCATCACGATCCCAGACCTTAAGCTCTACTGTATTACAACCATAATAAAAAAAGCTTGGTACTGGAATTAAAACCTACATGTGGACCAATGGAATCGAATTGAAGACCCTGACATTAACCCGCACACCTACAAACATATAATTTTTGACAAGGAAGCCAAAAATGTACAATAGAAAAAAGAAAGCATCTTTAACAAATGGTGCTGGCATAACTGGATGTCAATGTGTAAAAGGCTGCAAATAGATCCATATCTGTCACCGTGCAAAAAACTTAAGTCCAAGTGGATCAAAGACCTCAACATAAATCCAGTTACTCTCAACCTCATAGAAGAGAAAGTAGGAACTACTATCGAATGCATTGGCACTGGAGATAACTTACAAAATATAACAGCAGTAGCACAGACACTGAGAGAAACAATCAATCAATGGGTCTTGTTGAAACTGAGAAGCTTTTGTATAACAAAAGACATGGTCAATAAGACACAGCAACAGCCTACAGAATGGGAAAAGTTCTTCACCAACCCCACATCTGACAGAGGGATGATATCCAGAATATATAAAGAACTCAAGAAATTAGACATCAAAATGCCCAATAGTCCAATTAAGAAATGGGCTATAGAACTAAACAGAGAATTCTCCACGGAGGAGGTTCAAATGGCTGAAAGACATTTAAGGAATTGCTCAACATCCCTAATTATCTGGGAAATGCAAATCAAAACGACTCTGAGATACCACCTTACACCTGTCAGAGTGGCTAAGATCAAAAACACAGAAGACAGCTTGAGCTGGAGAGGATGTCGACCAAGGGGAACTATCTCCCACTGCTGGTGAGAATGCAAGCTTCTATAGCAACTTTGGAAATCAATGTGGCGCTTCCTTAGAAAATTGGGAATCCATCTCCCCCAAGACCCAGCTGTAGCACTCTTGGGCATATACCCAAGGTATGCTCAATCATACCACAAAGGCATTTGCTCAGCTATGTTCATATCAGCATTGTTTATAATAGCCAGAACCTGGAAACAACCTAGATGCCCTTCAACTGAAGAATGGATAAAGAAAATATGGTACATATACACAATGGAGTACTACTCAGCAGAGAAAAACAATGATATCATGAGGTTTGCAGGCAAATGGATGGATCTAGAAAAAATCATCCTGAGTGAGGTAACCCAGACTCAGAAGGACAAAAATGGTATGTACTCACTCACAGGAAGATACTAGATGTGAAACAAAGATGAGTAGAGTGCTACACAACTCCAGGGAGGCGACCTAGAAATCGGGACCCTAGGAAAGACCCAGGGATCACCCAATGACAGAGAAATGGATGAGATCTACATGAACAACCTGGACGACAGTGGGAGTAATGAAGGGCAAGGTTTGAGGGAAGGAAAGCTTAGGGGAGCAAGAGATCCTAGCTGGATCAAGAACAGAATGGGAGAACAAGGAATAACAGACCATGATAAATGAAGAATACTTGAGAACAGGAATAGGCATAGTGCTGCAGAGGTCCCCTTAAATCCACAATGATACATCCTCTGTAGACTGCTGGCAGTGGTCGAGAGAAAGCATGATCTGACCTAGTCTGGTGATCAGATGGCCAAATACCCTACCAGTTGAGCTGGAACTCTCATCCAATAACTGATGGAAGTAGATGCAGAGATCCTCAGTCAGGCCCCAGGTTGAGCTCCAGGTGTCCAATTGTCAAGAAATAGGAGGGACTGTAAGGGTGTGAATTGTTGAGCCCAAGATTGGAAAAAAGCACAGGGACAAATAGCCAAATGAATGGAAGCACATGAATTATGAACCAAAGGCTGTAGAGCCGCCAGTTGGATCAGGCCCTCTGGGTAAGTGAGACAACTGAATAGCTTGAATTGTTTGGGAGGCATCAGGCTGTGGGACCAGGACCTGTCCTTAGTGCATGAGCTGGCTGTTTGGAACCTTGGGCTTACACAGGGACACTTTGCTCAGCCGGAAGGAGGGGACTGGACCTGCCTGTACTGAATCCACCAGGTTTAAAGGAATCCCCAGGGGAGTCTTGGCCCAGGAGGAGATGGGAATGGAGGGTAGGGAATGGAGGGAAGGTTGGGGTGGGAGTGTGAGGGGGGAGGAAAGGTGAACCATTGGCTGATGTGTAAAATTAAAAAACAAATATAATAATAATAATAATAATAATAATAATAATAATAAATAAAATATGTACCTGTTAATCTTTATTTTTATAATTTGCAAATACATTTAAATTTATACCGTTTGACACTTCTAGCATTAGTTAACACTGGGTGCAATATTCTGCATGAGAACTGTGCAATGATGGGGCTGTGTCTACTTTTAGTGTTAGACCTTTTGTTCTTTCATTGTCCCTTTCAACTAACCTGCCTTCTCAGCTAAAAAGTAAACTGAGCTCTAACCTCTCCATGTTAGTCCATGAATGGACTCTCTGATAATCACTGGGAACATGCAGCCCATTGAGACAGAGACGCTCCTATCTTTTCATTACACCCCCTACATGGTAGTCATTGGACATGATGGTAGAATGTTTAGTTCTCTCTCCCTACACATCACCACTGCTGAGGCAGAGGGAGGCCTTACTTGGGGCCAAATGAGGTGATGAATTGGTGAAAACCTGAGTCTTGGGACAACTTGAGATAATCTGAGGTCAGTTCTCAACCTTACAGTTATTCTGTTATGTACCTTTTCCTAGAACAGTGGGCATGGTTTAACAGAACCCCATGTGAACTTCCACATCTGCCCACAGACCTGCAGGTAGGAGCATGCTTTCACAGAACTCCATGCTTCATGGGCTGTTGATTCATTCAGAGCCACTTGGAAGACATCTGCTGCCAAGATCTAGTAAAAACCTTGTTTTGAAATCTCCAGGAGGTAAACAAACCCTGAAAATCACTCTCTAATGTCCTCCTAGTTGGGGCCAAACAGCATATGCTGTCATAGTAACACATTCTCTGAAGAACGTAAAGGATTCAGTTTACCTAAACCTCCTCCCTGTGCTTCCTGTCAAGGAAGCATGTAAAACTAACAGTTTCCCACAAGAAAAGTGAGTCCTACTCTTTCACTTGTTTATAAAGTATGGACTCTTGGAATGCCACTGCACATTCAGTCAGCATGAATCTTTAAGAGAAATGTAAGCAGGAAGCTGCACCATGAGAAATTACCCATCAATTTATGTAGAATCCTTTCCATTGACTTCCCTTCCTCCTCTATACCTCCAGCCCATTCCACAAACGTGATTTCTTAGAAATCAGAATTGAGTGGGAATCCTCTCTTTTTGTGTTTTGAATACTTAGCTATGACAAGTCCAGTTGGAGATTTCGTTTCAGAATACAGTCACAGGATTAATTAGAATCTGATCTTTCTTTTGTCATAGTTTTCATGTGTGTGTATGTGTGTGCAAGTATAAACCAAAGGGTTAATGTCTTGTTGCTTTTTGGACCACTGAATTGTTTGGGCCATAGGGTTTTTTGTTGTTGTTGTTGTTGTTGGGTTTTTTGCTTTTTGTTGTTAGTTGGCACCAGTCAATTCTGACACTGTCAATCAAGAAACTTTGACCAGTCCTACAATGTTGTGTACGACTTTGGCCTTACTCCCCAGAGAACCATGCTAAATAAAAGTAACGCTCCTTGGGGAGCACACCCTGCAAATGGTTGCTATTTTCATAAACACAGATGCCCATGTTCTGAATATCTGGTACGTCTTGACAAGTGATGTTTTGTATTGTCATCTGAACCCTAGAGAAGCAGTGTAGATGAGGGAGCCTTGATCATCACATGTGTTGTGGTCAGGGTCGACATGCTCAGAGGGTCATGGGCATGAAAAAAGCTCCAGTAAAGGATGATAATTTGTCTCAGTGTGGAGGGAAGCTTGGAGATGCAAAAGACACTCTGCTCAAGAGGAGTTTCAGTGTCTGTGTAGGAAATTCTGTTTCCTGTTTCAACACCTGGGAAGACTCAGTGGCCAGCAGCTGAGGGGCCATCCACTAAACACAAGCAGGATCATTCTACACAAGGAGCCTCTTGCCTGTCAGATGCTCTCCAAGTTTGTTATGTTTTCTATTCCTGCAACTATAGTGGTATCCAAACCACTTCCTAGTACTGTAAAAGTGATGCCAGAATAAATGTTTTCCCCTTCCAAGGAAAGAAAAAAAAAAGACAGTGCTCATATTTGACATGTGTACTGGACTCTTTTGAATGAATAAAGATAAAGAGGAAAGGCTTGACGTGATTCCAATGAAGTGTGTGTTTTCCATGCTGCAGTCTGTGAATTGTAATTGTGGTTTCCCAGTTTGTTGTCCTGACTGGGCATAAATTTAAGAAAAATCAATAAAAATACAATGAAAGATTTTAAAAAAAAAGAAAACAGACTTTCTATAGGATAACAATAAAATAAAATATTTTTATGTATTTAAGAGGACAAAGTCTTCAATGAAAGACTATTCTAAATCAGAGTCTCACCTGAAATAAACTAAAACATGGGGCTAGTATCCTTTTTTAAAATAAAAAAGGGGTTGGGTATTTAGCTCAGTGGTATAGCACTTGCCTAGCAGGTGCAAGGCCCTGGGTTCAGTCCTCAGTCCTGAAAAAAAGACAAAATAATAACATAAAATACAAAGAGTTTTTCATCTCTCAATTATATGCACACATCTGTGCATGTGTATTAGAATGTGCATTTAAGTACAGTTGTCCATTGAAGCCAGATGAGCCATCAGATTTCCTGGAGTTACAGTTCCAAGCATTTGTGAGCCAATTGATGTGGGTGCTGGGAACCAAATTTGGGTCATCTGGAAGAGCAGTCTATGCTCTTAGGCACTGAGCCATCTTTCCAGCCTCTTTTAACCTTTCTGGGATAAATTCTCCACTGTATGAAATGTTTCTATACTAATTCTACAATGCAGAAAATCATCATCAGGAAAAACAAGAAATTCACTTTGCTGCTTTTTTGTTACTAACCCACTCAATAGGAAACATTGGGCTCCAAATGGGCAGTTATTTACTGGATATAAACCAAATATTTTAAACATTTCTGAGTTCATCAATAAGAATGATTCCTCCATCATGTTTACAGTAGAACCATTGCCAGAGAAAATTTCTTTCCCACAGGATTCTTCTCTATTTTATCAGGGCCTGTTACTCCAGAAGAGTGGCTCACTCTCACTTTAGTCATAAAATCCATGTAGCTAATGACAGCTGTCTCACTGATCTACATTGGATATGCAATCACAACTGTCAGTGACTATGTTTGATATCTACATAGACAAAGGTTATGTTTGCATTCTGAAAGTTGAAATTCTATATATGTGTTTGCTTGTTCAGTGTTTAATGCAACAGATATTTCCAGCTTTAACTCTGTTCTATGCCTAGGAGGCTAGGGCTGAGGTCAGTTAATGTGATCAACAGAGATCAAGTAAATTGCTGTGTATTTACTGAGTGACTGACTGCCCATATGTTATGAGATCTACATGTTGGAAACATAACAGGCTGCAGCCACAACCGCCAAGGCTGAAGCTTATGTCAGGGCCATGTTAGTCAATGACCTCTGCAGCACTACACCCTGTGATGTATTTTTATCAGTTTTCTATAGGGAAGAAACTGAGAAGAAAGAATTAGAAACACAAAGGCAAACTTTGCTCTTGTTCCATCACTGTTTTCCAAAAGCAGAAGAGACATCTCAAACAATGGCATGCAGAAAATGATTTCACTCAAGTCCTGTTTGCCTTGAAGTGACAATATAATGCAAATCAATGCATAGGATGGTCCCTTCACCTGTTATATTTGCAGCTATGAGAGATACCACATTTCTTAACCATTATAACATGTGTATAACTATGATAAGCATGCCAGAAAAGGGCACCACCTCTCATTAAAGATGTTTGTGAGCCACCATGTGGTTGCTGAGAAGTGAACTCAGGACCTCTGGAAGAACAGTCAGTGCTCTTAACCTATGAGCCATCTCACCAGCCGCCCCCCATCTCTTTTTATCAAGATATAATTTGCATTCAAAAATCGTTTCAGGGATAAAAAGAGACGATATAACTACACAAATTTGTACAATAGAATATTACTACTGATTCATATCTAAATTAGGATATGTATCCCTAAACCCTAGTGCACTACAACTAAATGTACTAGATGATTTTCTGTTGCTCACTGTTTTGAACTTTGAAAGTATATGAGTAGTCTACCAATATGGCCACTGGGACCTTGTTTCGCTTTAGTTTCATAACTTTTGTTTAAATTCCAACTCATAACCACTGGAGAAGGAGGTTTTTTTCTCTGCATCTGAGTCTCAGTACTGAGTATATGAACCACACACACCTCAGACCTCAGGTGGATTTGACTGGGTGGGTAGAGAGAACCTGGAAGTAGTTATGAGAAAGCAAACCATGATTAGAAGTCGTTATATGAAATTTTTTAAAAAGGAAGGAAGGACGGAAGGAAGGAAGGAAGGAAGGAAGGAAGGAAGGAAGGAAAGAAGGAAGGAAGGAAGAGATCATCTATGAAAAAAACAATTCCCATCTGTAGTGGACACTGTCTCCACCCATACACCTTGGGCTATCCTAAAAAAAATCAAATAAAGTAAAATAAAATAAAACAAAAACCCAAAGGGGTTCTGGATTTAGCTCAGTGGTAGAGTGCTTGCCTAGCAAGAACAAGGCCCTGGGTTCTGTCCTCAGCTCCAGAAAAAAAATCAAAAACAAAATAATAATAATAGTAATAATAATAATAATAAAAAAAATAATAATAAAAAAAATAATAATGCAGGGCGGTGGTGGCACAGGCCTCTAATACCAGGACTCGGGAGGCAGAGGCAGGCAGATCTCTGTATCTCTGTGAGTTCTAGGCCAGCCAGGGCTACCAAGTGGGTTCCAGGAAAGGCACAAAGCTACACAGGGAAACCCTGTCTCAAAAAAACCAAAACCAAGACAAAACAAAAAAAGAACACAGCTGAACTTTGTGACTGTAAAATGTTATGATTCCAGCCACTCCTCCAGCTATTTGATCACAAGCAAGGGGGTCTTATGTCATCTGTGCACTGCATAAGCCTACATGCAGGGAAAGCAAGCAAGCAAGCAAGCAAGCAAGCAAGAAAGAAGGAAAGAAAGAAAGAAAGAGAAAGAATGAAAGGAACAAAGGAATGAACGAGAGAAAAAAGGAAGGAAAGAAGGAACCAAACTCCTCCAATGAACCAAAAAGTAAAAACAAACAAACTAAACCACCAGCGCTGAACCCTGTGAGTGTAAGTGTTCCTTTTCTGCATGCATATGCAACCCACTCCCAGCTAGCTAGTGTGCAATTATGTCCCAGGTGAGGAATATTCAAAATATATAGTGTTGGGGAACATTTGGCCTCATATTGGACCAGTGCTTGTCCAACGGGTACACAGAGGAAGGAAACACTCATGGGGACAGTCTCACTCCTGGACAGCAGTTGAGTGTGGAACACCCCTGGGACCTCTCTGCACTAGTGATGATCCTCTTGGCAGTTTTCATGCTTCCATTTTGTCAGTCATGCATCAGACATATATGATCATTCCTTGGGGAGGGGGGAGACGATGGGGATGGACAGCTAGCCAATGCATCTCAATGTCTTGTCTGGAGATGCCAGCTCGATATTTGGCTAAGCTCATAAAATGATAATCATTGTTTTGTCTTGATGCAAAATTTGGGAAAGAAACATACCTGACATACTTGTTTTAGGTGGAGGTTAACGTTGGAGGATGGGAGAAAAAACTTATTTGTTTGTGAATATGGAAAAATATGCTCACTTTTGACATGTATCAGTAGGTACACTCATATGAAAGTAACTCATCTGGTGGTCAGACACTTCATTTCTTCGAGATGCCGCAGCAGCCCCTTCCCCAGGCTGCTGTGGCTGAACCAAGGCAACATATCGAGGTTAGGAAAAGGTGGCTCCAGCTAATATGGTTATGGGATTTTAAAGCACTTCATTTCTTCTTTCCTTCCTTCCTTCCTTCCTTCCTTCCTTCCTTCCTTCCTTTGTTCCTTCCTTCCTTCTTTCCTTCCTTTCTTCCTCCCTCCCTCCCTTCCTTCCTTTTTTTTCTTCTGTTTTTTTTCAAGACAGGGTTTCTCTGTAGCTTTGGAGCCTGTCCAGGACTATCTCTATACACCAGGCTTGCCTCGAACTCACAAAGATCTACCTGCCACTGCCTGCTGAATGATGTGATTACAGGCATGTGCCACCACTTCTCATCAAAGCGCTTCATTTCTGCTGCCTGGCCAAGCATTACCCGGAGATGAAAAAACAAACTGGTGGTAGGTGTTTCATAACCACTCTCAGAGAGACTGTCTCCACCCCCCACCTACACACCGCCTGCACCCTCCACCTCCTAGCTCAACCAGATCCCAGGAAATCTGTGGGTGTGCCATTTTTGTTTGTGGGAAAGTGGACTCTAACCAAACAGTGTCTGATCTGGAAAGAGGAGGGTCAACAAAGAGGAACAAAATTCCTCCAAGCTTCCAAAAGAAATCATCTGAGATGTTACTTGCTTGGACATCTGTTATTCAGGAATGATTCTCTTCCTGTTAACACTCTTTCTGAAAGTGTACAGGACAGTGAGTTCTAAAACATGCCCACTAACATGTGGGGATTTGAGGGACCAATGAAATGAAAAGTCAACAAACAACCAGGTTAGGGTTAAAATTTATTTATTTATTTGTTTGTTTGTTTGTTTGTTTGAGTATGCCATGGAAGAGGGCAAATGGGCAAGGGTTGTAGGGTTGTAGGGGAAGAAATGTCTTTCTAAATTTCTTCTTTTGTATGTGTAATTTGTGACTTGGGGAAGGAGAACAGTTGCAGTCAATCCAGACCCGCTGTTGTGTAGTTAGTCCCAGAGGTGGGTGGATTCAGCCTGGATACAGAACAGAAGAAAATAAATGAAATGAATTATTTTATTCAAACACTTCAAAATCTTAGGGACAGCCAGTGCCCTCCTCACCACAATGCTCCGCTCTCCCACCCACCACCCCATCTGTCGTGTCTGTGTGTGTGTGTGTGTGTGGGTGTGGGTGGGTGGGTGTGGGTGTGTGCTTGCACGTGCGTGCCCATCCCCCTGCCCGTCCAGCCAGCAAGCAAGCCAGCCAGCCAGCCAGCCAGCCAGCACTGAACAATAGATAGATAGATACATCAAAATAGCAAGTCAGAAGCTGCTTTGCAGCTGGGTGTGTTGACACTCACCTTCAATCCCAGAACGAGTGAGTGAGTGAGTGAGTGAGTGAGTGAGTGAGTGAGTTGGAGGCCAGCCTGTTCTTTGCTTGTTATGTTTCCAGGACAGGGCTAGCTAACATAAGATAAGATAAAAAAAATCGGGTGGTTGGGGATTTAGCTCAGTGGTAGAGCGCTTGCCTAGGAAGCACAAGGCCCTGGGTTCGATTCTCAGCTCCACACACACACACAAATCTGGTCCATGCTGGGCGGTGGTGATACAGGCTTTTAATTCCACCACTCGGGAGGCAGAGGCAGGCGGATCTCTGTGAGTTCGAAGCCAGCCTGGGCTACAGATGGTGTTCCAGGACAGAGAAAACCTGTATAAAAAATTTTAAAAATAATAAAAATAATAAATTATTCATGATAATTAATAGTAAAATAATAGATAATTAAATTAAAAGATACTGCGTAGGAATAATATAAACATACTATAATATATAAAATGATAGGAAAATCCAACTGGTTGACCTCCTTTTAAAAAAATCATAAAATGAGATAAAATAAAATAAACAATCACTACACAATTATATCTTAATAGAGCCTCCCAAGTACGGTAACAAAATTGAAAAGGCCAAGTTGTCAACCTAGATAAAAAAAAAAAAATCCAAGTCCAGTAGGGACATCTGGTCAACCCATGTCCTGGAACTCAGACCCCAGAGCAGGGTCTGAGAAGTAAGGGGCACGGGCACCAAAGGGAGTCCTAGTCGACCCCTGCTCTTGGAAAGAAAAGGCAGTGGGGGAAAAATTTGGAAGCGCCTGCACAAACCGCACTGTCCAAGGACCTCAAGATCAGGCGCCCGGGATATGAGAGGACATGGAGAAAGGCAAGCAAAGGAAAAAAAAAACTCTACAAAGCAAACTGGGACCATTGGGCAGGAAAGTCGGGAGGCTGAGGCCCGCCGTGGTGAACCCAGGCAGGTCTCCTGCAGAAAGGGTAGTGGAGGAAGCTCCCAGGCACCTCAGGGCACGGGCAGGGCCGGCAGGTAGCCCGGGACAGCCTACTGCTCTCGGCTTCTTGACTCTGGGTCCGCCGCTGGGGACCCAGGCAGGGCTCCTGCAGAAAGGGGGTGGGAAGCTAAGAGACACAAGGGGGCCCTGCAGTGCCAGCGGGGAGGGCGGGACAGCCACCTGCTCTTGGCTTTGGGATGCAGAGACCTGCAGCCAGGGCCCTAGGCTGGGCTCCTTCAGAAAGGGGGTGGGAAGCTCCGAGACACCACGGGGACAGAGCAGAGCCAGTGGGGAGGACTGGACTGCCTCCTTCTCTCTTCCTTGGGATGCCGAGACCTGATGCCGGGGACCCAGACAGGGTTCCTGCAGAAAGGGTGTGGGGAGCTAAGAGACATCACGGGGCACGGGCAGGACAGGTGGGGAGTACGGGACACCAGACGCTGAGACCTGCCGCTGAGGACACTGGCAGTGCTCCTGCAGATAGGGAGATGGAAGCTACAAGACACCACAGCGCCCTGCAATGAGGGAGGGGAGGGCGGGACAGCCGCCTGCTCTTGGCTTCTTGATTCGAAGACTCGGCACCAGGGACCTAGGCAGGGCTCCTGCAGAAAGGGTGTGGGAAGCTAAGAGACACCACAGGGCCCGGGCAGGGCTGGCAGGGAGGACTGGACAGCGGCCTGCTCTTGGCCTAGTGGCACCGAGTCCCGCTTCTGGGGACCAAGGCTAGTGCAGAAAAAGGCCTGTGTGGACCCAAAAACTATCCATGGTTCATGAAGGACTTGATCCTTCTGGTCAACCTGCTCAAGATCCCCCACCCCCACAACACTACTTTCGTAAGTCCTCTGGTGCAACCTCCTACACAGAGATGGTTCCCAAACACGACACCACCTCCGCACGTGCCTGCCTGCCAGGACTATCCTCACTCTGCATGGCTCACAGCAGGCAAATAGCCTTCCTTGTCAGCAACCTGGGACCAGGAGCACTGCAGAAAACAGCCACCGCTAGGTGTCGCCCGACAACCGTCAAGGAAACAACACAAATGGCTCACCCGCTGGCTAGCTCGCTCATGCCTCTTAAGCACTCTGGCTCTCTGGAGGGTCCTCTCATGATCTGAATCCATAATAAATAAGCAAATCTTAAGAAGAAGGAAGGAAGGAAGGAAGGAAGGAAGGAAGGAAGGAAGGAAGGAAGGAAGGAAGGAAGGAAGGAAGGAAGGAAGGAAGGAAAGCACACTGCTCAGCACATGGCTACATTTCTAAAATCACGTTTTAATCACTTCTGTTATTATCTGCCTGGTTGCTCGGGTTTCTGAGTTTGTCATGAATGTTCTCTTGGCATGATAAAGTTTGATCTTACACTCTGTGTGCAGAAGGGACACACAGTATATCTGCAATGGCAAGTTCGACTTGGTTTCCAATAACCAGAAAATCATATTTTGGAACAGGTTTTCTTTCGTGTGTATTTAGCATATTTATGTGGACCGAGATATTCCACTCCTTGATATCTGCCTACCTCTGCCATCCTCCTGGAGTTTGCAAGCTAACAGTGGGAACCACAACGGAAGGCAGTTTCTTCTTGGTGTCCTACAACCACAAACAATCAAGTTCCTATTAGCGCATTATAAAACATACCATTTGTTTGTGGGATTCAGGATAATGACTAGATTTCTAGCACACCTGACACGGCTTCTAGAATATGAATTTTACCTGGTTATTGGGAGAAGAGTGTCCCATTGCACTAGACAGAAGACACTGGCCTGGATTATCCAATGACATTCAGTAACCTGGATTCCCTAGCATTTTCATTGGTCTGAAAGACCTTTGGACTTTTGCCAGGTAGAGGGGTGATCATGGATCTCACTGAAGAAAAAGCATAACTTTCCGTTATTACTAAGGTTGGGTTTTTTTTTTTGAGAGAGAGAGAGAAAACGTGATTGCAGACCAAAAACTATGAGAGAAGACACTACTCAGGTGCACTAGATTCTCACTTCCACAAGGTGGCACTCCAACATCTAGTATTCACATTTTCATTTATGCAGGACAATCACATGACTACCTTTGGCCACAAAAAGGCACAACAACACTCTTCTCTTTACTTGTATGTAGTGATCATAAACTTCCCTCCACCAACCAATAGCCTAGGAACTTATTGGAAACGAAGTAATACTGGTCTAAAAGAAAAATAAGAAAGAAACATATTGAAAAAATGACTCCTCATGAAATTTTGATGTACTCATATAATAATTCCTTGGTCAGTAATGATCAGAGAAGTTTTCTCCTGCAGCAGATAGGAACAAATACAAAGACCCACAGACAGACAGTGCACAGAGTGAGAGCACTTGGAACTCTGAGCCCTAAAAATGGGATGTCTCCATGAAATCCATGCCCTCAGACTTCAGAATACCATGGAAGAGGAGTTGGAAAATAGTTTATGAGCCTGAGGGATTAATGGACACCAAGGAAACAAGGCCCTCTAAATAAACATGAGTACAGCTTTTATGGACTCTTAGAGACGGAAGCAGCACAGACAGGGCCTGCATGGGTCTGCGCTAGGTCCTCCAAGTACATATTATGGGTTCCAGATTAGTGTTCTTATGGGTAAATAAAATAGAGTTTAGGGATGATGATACTTCATTTCCAGAGATAAAAGTATTGCTCACCCGGATTTCATGAATAAATCAAGACATAAAATATTTAATAGCTTAATTTCTCTACCAGCCCCTTGAACCTGAGACCATGTGAAGCAGGGTAATCAGTGGGAGGACTGTCTTCTGAGACTTCCACTCACACGTTCCATGAGAAGTCTCATTCTCTGGAGTATGGGGGCAATGAAAGCAGCATTCAGACTTTCCCTCCCTCCTGAGGAGATTTCCTGAAACCAGGACTTCAGGACACAATGCCAACACTTCAGGGTCTGAAGAGAATGACATCTGTATTTGCAAGAAAGTTGATCAATGCTGTTTTCAATACTATTCTATTTAGCACGTTTGCCACTGATACTTTTCTACAATTACAATTGTATCAAACGGTCATTTTCCATTGAATACATTGGCAAGTTACATACATAAATATTTCTAAAAAGAATAACACCTTGCTTGCTAAATAGAAAAATCTTAGGAACAATTGGAGATACTTAAAGAATTTAAAAGCAACATATTTAACTTTACAAGGCCTCATGAGAAACACACTGCACCATTAGATTTTGGTTTTATATGTCTATGTAAATCATTACTTTTGGGTACAACTGTCCTGGATATTCCCTGTGGGTCTCTCTAGCAAGTCTTCAGATAAATACAGCTGTGCAAACTGCTGAAAATATGGAGAAATTGTTCTATTTTCACTTTCAGCAAAGGGTTTTTTGTTTGGTTGGTTGTTTTAAAAGATTTATTTATTAGGAATACAGTGTTTTGTTTACATGTATCCCTGCAGGCCAGAAGAGGCCGCCAGATCTCATTAAAGATGGTTGTGAGCCAGCATATAGGTGCTGGGAATTGAACTCAGGACTTCTGGAAGAGAAGCCAGTGTTCTTAACCCCTGAGCCATCTCTCCAGCCCTCAGCAAAGGGTTTTGTGTAAAATTAAAACTATGGAATATCTGATATTCTGCATCTATATTTTATTTATGATCTATATTCAGAGGATATTCAATGGGGTTAGTAAACTGTATGTCATTCAGGATTTGCTACACCTGAAAGAGAAACAACATTTATGAAAAGGAATGCACAATTTACAAAAGAGAATTGATATGAGAAATGACCATTTTTATTATCTCCCTAAAATTGAAAATGTGTTGATGGTTAAAAAAATGCAGCTACACTAATGGAAGCAGATGCTGAGATCCACAGCCAAGCACCAGGCAGAGTTCCAGGAGTCCATATGGAGAGAGGGAAGAGGGATTCTATGAGCAAGGAGGGTCAAGATCATGATGGGGAAACCTACAGAGACAACCAAACAAAGATAGTGGAAACTCCACAGCTGTGGAGCCTCCATGGGACTGGACTAGGCCCTCTGCATAAGCCAGACAGTTGTGTAACTTGGTCTGCATAAGACCCTGTCAGTAGGATAAGGATCCATCCCTGGTGCATGAGCTGGCTTTTTGGAGCCCACTACCTATGGTAGGACACCTAATGCAGCCTTGATGCAGGGGGAGGGGCTTGGACCTGCCTCTAATGAATTTATCAGGCTTTGCTGACTTCCCAGGGGGTCCCTACCATTTCGGAGGAGGTGATGTGGGTGGGTTGAGGGGGAAAGGTTGGAGGGGGCAAGAGGAGGGAAGAGAAGGGTATCTGTGGTTGGAATGTATGTAAAATGAATTAAAAAATTATTAATAATGAAAAAAGGAGTTATAGGTATAAAAAACCTGCTTGTAATGGGAGAAACTCACAAATTAGTATTTACTAAATATAATCATAAGTGTATGCTTGTGAGACACCCTCAAAACCTGCTTCTGTGTTTTCTAATTTATTAACTATACATGTGAGGCTATAAGAATAATGTAATTTGAAGAATTACTCAGAGCACATGTGCAAACTACCTGTAATGCAGACAAGGTTTTGATGGGCTTCTAAGAATAATGACAACATTTCAGGAGGAAATTATTTATTTCCAAACCTTTTAAGGGATTGGGCATAACATTGAGTTCTCCTAGCTGCCCCACCAAAAATAATCATTTTTATCAATTCACAAACTTTGTGTCTAGCCTAATTATTTTGTGTTTAGTGTATATCCACACCTATATTTACTGCCTAGGTAGCGAAAAGATGTAGTAATCCTGTACTCTGGAGAACATTTTGTACTTTTTCCCATTGAACACTGTACAGTCATTCAAGGCTATAAAGGATGAAAGTAAGGAGCAGCTGTTGCAGGACACTTTACCTTCCACAAGCAGTTGTTGTGTTCCACAATTTGTTATCTTTGCTTCATTTGCTCCGCTGGGGTATCAAATTGCTGGAGAAGCATCTCATGGAAGGAGTGGCCACAGCACTTTTCAACAGTGTACATATTGTCACTCACATAACTCACGGCCATATAAAAAATGTGACCACTTAACCATTCCAAAGAGTTGTTGGATGTACAGTTTCTCAGTGTATTATAGGAAGAATTAGAGACTAAACTATTAAAATTCAGCCATCCCAGTATTCCAAAGGACATATGTTATGGGATTTGCAAGGCTTCATAGTACGAGTAAAAGTTTTAAATCCACACATTTTACTACGGTTGTGTGAAAATGAGAAAGTCCCCCAGACAGGGTCAGAGATGACATTTCTAGTATTTGTACTAACATCACATTGTGTGTTTACAGATATTCTGTGTGTTTACATTTTTCAAAATTAGAAACTTCAAAGCTAGAAGAGAATTAATGTAACCATATACGATAACAACTTTTGCTGATGATGTCATAGCCAGATAATGATACATTTATTGTATAACCATACAAATGTGAATCTTAGAATCACATTCACAAAGGCTAAAGAAGCTCTGTTAATTTGCATCTTTTCTTATCTCTAGTAGAATCTAATACTTTCTTCATCATCAATTGTGACCAGATCCAGCTGAAATAATCCATCAAAACGATCATGGTAAGAGTACAAGATATTTTTCTTTGAGGGAGAGTTGATGCAGATAAAGAAATAGGTCATGGTCCATTGGTAAGCTGATGGGTATAGAACACAACTACCATTTGAGGAAGATGATAAGCATTAAGCTGGTTCTAAGATCTAAGTTTGGTTAAGCAACAGTCTGAAAAGTATTAATGGAAAATATCTTCCCTGGTTTATAAAATAATCTATCACATTCCATCAATTCCTAGAAAATATAGAAAATTGCAGTCTATAAGAAAAATCTGATATTTTTCATCCTTCATATTTCATAAAGTGAATGGTGATGTCTTATAAAATCCCCGAGTATTCACTTTTGACTCATATGTGACAAATGTGGGTAATCAAATATTCTCCTTTAACTGACTCTGAACATCTGAGACTGAGAGCAATGGAGAAAGGGTTTCAATTTCCCATCACACACAACTTCACTGTGGGATTTGATGATGGTAGGCAAATGGTGCAATTCTGGAAGAGGCTGGCTACACTGTTCCTGTAATTATTATTTGGAATCTCCTGCTTTCATATATCTAATTGGCGTGCTTGTGAATTCTTTGACAAACAGAGTCATTAGACCAAAAAAAAAATTGCCTACCTGTAAAGATTGTTAGTATAGTGGTAGAAAGGGGGCCAACAATATGTTATAATGTAAAGATATCTTACATTTAAAGGAAATTTGCAGTGAATTAAGTTATAATTCATAAAAATACTTCATGGCAACAATTTTGAATGTCTATATGGTATAAATACAAAAACCCATTAGTTATTAGAGTCAGTGTTTGGGGGTCTGAATAGGAATGTACATGTCACAACAACTCAATACTTAATTACACTGGTGTTTTGTTTGTGTAGATAGGAAAGGGAAACCTTATGAGGTTTGTAGTCTGCCATTCGTGTACCTGACATGATGCTGTTTGATGTGATGTGGCATAACCAAGGTCCCAGTGGCCAGATTGGTAGACTACTAATATACTTTCAATTTTCAAAATAGTGAGTAACAGAAAGTCATCTAGTACATTTAGTTCTAGTGCACTAGGGTTTAGGGATATATATCATAATTTAGATAGAAATCCATAGTAATATTCTATTGTACAAATTTGAGTAGTCATATCGTCTCTGTTTATCCCTGAAACGGTTTTTGAATTCAAATTATATCTTGATAAAAAGAGATGGGGGCGGCTGATGAAATAGATCAGAGGTTAAGAGCACTGACTGTTCTTCCAGAGGTCCTGAGTTCACTTCTAAGAAACCACATGGTGCCACACAAACATCTAAAATGAGATCTGGTGCCCTCTTCTGGCGTGCTTATCATAGTTATACACAAGTTTCAATGGTCAAAAAAACTGGTATCTCACATAGCTGCATATATAACAGGTGAGGGGACCATCCTATGCATCGATTTGCATTATATTGTCACTTCAAGGCATACAGGACTTGAGTGAAATCATTTTCTGTGAACCATTGTTTGAGATGTCACTTCTGCTTTTGGAAAACAGTGATGAAACAAGACAAAAGTTTGCCTTTGTGTTTCTAATTCTCTCTTCTCAGTTGCTTTGCTATAGAAAACTCATAAAAATACATCACGGGGTGTAGTGCTTCAGAGGTCATTGACTAACATGGCCCTGATACACAGCATTTTATCTGATCTCTGTTGATCACATTAACTGACCTCAGCCCTAGCCTCCTAAGCATAGAACAGAGTTAAATCTGGAAATATCTGTTGCATTAAACACTGAACAAGCAAACACATATAGAATTTCAACTTGCAGAATGTAAACATAACCTTTGTTTATGTAGATATCAAACATAGTCCATGACAGTTGTGACTGCATATCCAATGTAGATCAGTGAGACCGCTGTCATTAGCTACATGGATTTTATGACTAAAGTGAGAGTGAGCCACTCTTCTGGAGTAACAGGCCCTGATAAAATAGAGAAGAATCCTGTGGGAAAGGAGTTTTATCTGGCAATGGTTCTACTGTAAACATGATGGAGGAATCATTCTTACTGATGAACTCAGAAATGTTTCAAAAATTTGGTTTATATCCAGTAAGTAACTGCCCATTTGAACCCAGTGTTTCCTATTGAGTGGGTTAGTAACAAAAAAGCAGCAAAGTGAATTTCTTGTTTTTTCTGATGATGATTTTCTGCATTGTAGAATTAGTATAGAAACATTTCATACAGTGGAGAATTTATCCCAGAAAGGTTAAAAAAGGCTGGAAAGATGGCTCAGTGCCTAAGAGCATAGACTGCTCTTCCAGATGACCCAAATTTGGTTCCCAGCACCCATATCAATTGGCTCACAAAAGTTTGGAACAGTAACTCCAGGAAATCTGATGCCTCTTCTGGCTTCTATTGACAACTGTACTCAAATGCACATTCTAATACACATGCACAGATGTGTGCATATAATTGAGAGATAAAAAAAATGTTATTATTTTATTATTTTGTCTTTTTTCTCAGAACTGAGGACCAAACCAAAGGCCTTGCACTTGTTAGGCAAGGGCTCTATCACTGAGCTAAATCCCCAATGCTTTTTTATTTTAAAAAAGGATACTAGCCCCATGTTTTAGTTTCTTTCAGGTGAGACTGATTTAGAATAGTCTTTAATTGCAGACTCTGTCAACTTAAATACATAAAAATATTTACTTTTATTGTTATCCTATAGAAACACTGTTTTCTTTTTTATTGTATTTTTATTGCTTTTTTAAAAATTTCTTCCCAGTTAGGACAATGAACTTGGAAACCACAATTACAATTCACCGACTGCAGCATGGAAAACACAAACTCCACTGGAATCACATTAAGCCTTTCCTCTTCATTCAGTCAAAAGATTCCAGTACACATGTCAAATATGAGCACTGTCTTTTTTTTTTCTTTCCTTGGAAGGGGAAATCATTTATTCTGGCATCACTTTTACAATCCCAGGAAGTGGTTTGGATACCACTATAGTTGCAGGAATAGAAACCATAACAAACTTGGAGAGCATCTGACAGGCAAGGGGCTCCTTGGGTAGAACAATGCTGCTTGTGCTTAGTGGACGGCCCCTCAGCTGCTGGCCACTGAGTCTTCCCAGGTGTTGAAACAGGAAACAGAATTTCCTACACAGACACTGAAACTCCTCTTGAGCGGAGTGTCTTTTGCATCTCCAAGCTTCCCTCCACACTGAGACAAATTCTCATCCTTTGCTGGAGCTTTTTACATGCCCATGACCCTCTGAGCATGTCGACCCTGACCACAACACACATGACGACCAAGGCTCCCTCATCTACACTGTTTCTCTAGGGTTCAGATGACAATACAAAACATCACTTGTCAAGACGTAGCAGATATTCAGAACATGGGCATCTGTGTTTATGAAAATAGCAACCATTTGCAGGGTGTGCTCCCCAAGGATCCTTATTTTTATTTAACATGGCTCTATGGGGAGTAAGACCAAAGTCATACATACATTATAAGACTAGTCAAAGTTTCTTGATTGACAGTGTCAGAATTGACACTGGTGCCAATTAACAACAAAAAACAAAAACATCTACAAAAAAACCCTATTCCCCAAACAATTCAGTGGTCCAAAAAGCAAGAGGTCATTAACCCTTCAGTTTATACTTGCACACACATACGCATACAAGAAAACTGTTACAAAAGAAAGATCAGATTCGGATCCACCCTGTGACTGTTTTGTAAAAGGAAATCTCCAACTGGACTTGTCATAGTTAAGTATTCAAAATACAAAAAGAGAGGATTCCAATTCCATTCTGATTTCTAAGAAATCGCATTCGTGGAACAGGCTGGAGGGGTGGGGGAGGCAGGGAAGTCAACGGAAAACATTCTACAAAAATTGATGGATAATTTGTCATGGTGCAGCTGCCTGCTTACATTTCTCTTAAATATTCCTGGTGACTGCATTTTTGGTGGCATTCCAAGAGTCGATACTTTATAAACAAGTGAAAGAGTAGGACCAGCTGTCGCACTTTTCTTGTGGGGAACTGTTAGTTTTACATGCTTCCTGTCAACACATGGAGGAGGCAGAGGTAAACAGAATCCTTTATGTTCTTCAGAGAATGTGTTACTATGTTAGCATATGCTGTTTGGCTCCAACTAGGAGGACACTGGAGAGTGGATTTTCAGGGTTGATTTTTAAGTGTTTACCTCCTGGAGATTTCAAAACAAGGGTTTTACTAGATCTTCACAGCAGATGTCTTCCAAGAGGCTCTGAATGAATCAACAGCCCATGAAGCATGGAGTTCTGTGAAAGCATGCTCCTACCTGCAGGTCCATGGGCAGATGTGGAAGTTCACATGGGGTTCTGCTAAACCATGCCCACTGTTCTAGGAAAAGGTGCATAACAGAATAACTACAAGGTTGAGAACTGACCTCAGATTATCTCAAGTTGTCCCAAGACTTAGGTTTTCACCAATTCATCACCTCATTTGGCCCGGGGAAGGCCTCCCTCTGCCTCAGCAGTGGTTATGTGTAGGGAGAGAGAACTAAACATTCTACCATGATGTCTGGTGACTAACATGAAAGGGGTGTAATGAAAAGATAGGAGGGTCAGGAGGGTCTCTGTCTCAATGGGCTGCATGTTCCCAGTGATTATCAGAGAGTTCTAGAAACCAACACTAAATCCATCCATGGACTAACAGGAAGACGTTAGATCTCCATTTCCTTTTCAGTTGAGAAGGCAGGTTAGCTCTAAGGTATGAGGAAAGAACAAAAGGTCTAACAGTAAAGAAGACACAGCCCCATTTTGGCCATTTCTCATGAAGAATATTGCACCCAGTGTTAACTAATGTTAGAAGGGTCAAACTGTATAAATTCAAATGTATTTGCATATTATAAAAATAATGGTTAATATATACATATTTTACACTCATGACGGAACAGCAGTGGACATCAGTCAATCCCTCCTTCACATTGAACAGAACTGAAATCTGGGCCCCAAAGTCACTAGGGAACATGGCAAACTCACCAGGGGCAAAAGATGTCCCAGTCAGTTCCCATGCTCTGTTGACTCCATGGAAATTCCACAGCCACAGATGTCACTGGTTTCTGTGCTTTCCACCAACATTCTTCCCTTAAAACTTGGTGCTCCTAAAGTCACAGGTTGGGTACTGCAAAAATGGTAGCAGATGGAAAGGAGCACCATCCTTTCCACTTAATTGTCCAAGAAAGTATGGAGATACTTGGAAGGGGTCATAGCTTGCCATGTGGTCCATATATTTGGTAACGATCCATGGCTAGCAATGGACAGGGTATCTGGCTGCAGGACCACCTTGACTGGTCTGTATCTCACCACTACAGGAACTTTCCCTCTATACGCAAAGATCTGAAATTTCCCATTCGACCTGTGCACCACATGGCACCACATGGCTGTTGATCTGGACACTGTAGCGTGCAAACAATCCAGTTGGAAAGGTAAAGGGAAAACTATATTCAATCTGCAACTGTTTGTCCACAAAGGACTGCCCAGCCAGGTTGGTCCCATTAATCCAGGCCTCTGCATGGGGCACGTCATTCCGCACATAGCATGGGAACTTGTACCAAGCTGTGGAGCCATTCAATGGCTTGCCTTTGGGTTTATTGCGGCAGTAACAGAGTCCCACTTTCTCCAACAATTCCAGAAGGAGCTGCAAGTCCTGCTGGGCCTGGACATGGGGCTTTAGCAGCAACTGGATGACATGGGCAGGCAAGAGACCATGCAGCAGAAAGCCTTCCACCAAATGAAGAAGCTGAGTGGCCTGGAGTGAGTCCTGAACCAGGGTGGGTACTGCTGGAGTGAGGAAGATTTCCCACTCCCTTTTGCCCTCTCCACTGGTCCCTATGAGCAGTTTATGCAGTAGCAAAGAAGCATCTCTCTGGAAAAAGACATTGAGGTTATCAAGGAGGCAGGTGAGGTTGTGGAAGACATGTTCTTTGAGGGCGGGGCTATCCTCAAAGTAGGGCAGCTTGCTGCTCTCATGCAGGTAGGAAAGGGTGCTCTGCAGCCTGGCCTCTGTCAGACCTGCCTGCAGACCCAGGCAAGCCGAGTCCCACCAGCTCAGCCACAGTCACTGTGCCTGATGTGGCTGTAAGTGGACTTCCTCCAGCACCTGCCAGGATGGAGACAGGACTCTGTGTAAGTTGGGGAAGATTTCCCAGTGATCAGCTCCAGAGAGTAGCTTATCAAAGAGGCATTGCAATTGGTGGGGTTCCCTGCAGCTAATGTGCAACACGGGAGAGAATATCTGCAGCCTGTGGTTAAGCAGGTATTGAAAATGGGCCTTTCAAAAAAAAAAAGAAGGAAAATGGGCCTTTCTTCTTGTCTGAAACAGCATAGTAGGCTGCATGGGGCCTGGTAGAGTGCAGTCCACGTGGCTGCTCAGGGTTGGCAGCCCATGCCTACTTATGGACTGGGAAAGGCTTGCCTGGGGAGAGACATCGCTTGTAACAAGGTCCTGAATAAACTGCTTAAAGAAGAGCTCCGGTGTTGTGTCATTCTTGCTGGTCGAGGCAGGTGTGACAAGTGGTGTCCCGTATGGGGAACCTCCTCGTCTCTCTGTGGGTCTCAGAATTTCTGCATTCAGGGGGTAAGTCCTTAGGTAAATTGGGGATCCGTGACAAAAGCGGGGTTTTGCTCTCACCTGTAAATAGAGTGGGAGTGGGATAGTAGAGCTGCGACCACAGCAGACGGGTAATCAGGAAACAAAGTAATAAAGTGAAACCAGAAGGCTGGGGCTGTTTTGTAAAGGCTCCGAGAAACCTCTAAAATTGAGGAAGAAAGGATATACTAAGATGGGTGCTTCCTCTTGGCACCCAATTTTTCTGGCTCTTAATGAGCTCCTTCTTTCCAAGAAATTAAAGATTAAGAAAAGCACCTTAGAAAGGTTTCTGGAAGAGTGTGACATTGTTGCTCCCTGGTTCACAGTGTCTGGTAATCTCACGGTGGCGTCATGGGAGAAGCTAGGACAAGACTTAGACTTTGCTGCAGAACAGGGAACGCTTAAGAATGGGGTAAGACCAGTGTGGAAATTGGTTAGAGGTTTCCTGGAAGATCAGAGATGCAATGATGCTGTGGAAAATGGACAGGCAGCTCTAGAGATACTCCAGGAAAAGAGGTCGGAGAAGGCAGCCTCCAAGAAGGCCACCTCTAAAAGGGCCGGTAAAGGTGAGAAACACAAACAAAATGGACAGAACAGCTTATAACCTAGGCTTTCAGATTTGGAAGATTTTGAGGACTTAGAGTCCTCCAGTCTCTCTGATTCTGTCCTTGAGGATGAGGACATGGAATCATTATGCGAGTCTTTACGAAGTACCAAAATAAGAAAGAGACGTAAAGACCGAGAGAAGAGTTGGGGTGAAAAGGAAAAGGAACAGGAATCTGAGTCTCATGTCCCTCCTTCCGCTCCTCCATCATATCCTGGCATGTTCCCTGTGCCATCGAATGCAGGGGCATACTTTAACCCTGATGTGTGGAGGAAAGTCATGACAGAGATACAGGTGGCATTCCCTGTGTTCCAGAATCCTCAAGGTAACAGGTACCATGAGCCTTTGGATTTTAAGGTCATTAAATCATTGGCAGAATCTGTCTGAACCTATGGTATCACAGCCTCCTTCACAGTGGCTCAGTTGGAAGCTTTACACAGGTTCACTATGACACCAGCGGACTGGATGAACCTAGCAATGGCCTGTCTCAGTTTAGGGCAATATTTAGATTGAAAGGCATTTTTAATAGAATTTACTAGTGAGCAGGCAGCTGCAAACAGAGCCGCAGGAGGAGGACAGGCAGCTTGGGACTTAGACATGTTGTTAGGGCAAGGCAGATTTGCTAATCAGCAGAATGGGTACCCAGTTCAAGTTTATGATCAGATAAACGTCATTGCCACAAGAGCATGAAAAGCACTTCCCAATAGAGGAGAGGTGAATGGCAACCTCACAAAGATCATCCAGGGGCCTATGGAACCATTCTCTGATTTTGTGGCTTGTTTAGTAGAAGCCGCGGGAAGAATCTTTGGTGACCCTGATGCAGCTATACCTCTAATAAAGCAGCTGGTTTATGAGCAATGTACGAAAGAATGTAGAACAGCCATTACACCGTATAAATCTAAGGGTTTACAGGTCTGGTTAAGGTATGTAGGGAGCATGGAGGGCACTTAACCAATGCTGGCCTTGTGGCTGTGGTTCTGCAACTCAACTAAAAGAAAAATGGAGCCAATGTTGCCTCTTTTCGATGTGGCAATATGGGTCATGTGAAATGTAACTGCTCCCCAAGGAGGAAGTAACCAAAGAACAGGGAACAGCCAATGCCCTATCCCTGGAATATGTCCAAAATGCAAAAGGGGAAAGCATTGGGCTAACGAGTTAGCTATGTGCATCTGTTGGACAGCCCATACAGAATAGTGGTCTTCCAAAAAAACGGACAGCGGGGCCCCGGGCCTCAGGGCCCACAAATATATGGGGCAGTGGAGAGTCAGGAACAGAACAGAAACCAGGAGCAGTGGCCGACCTTCAGAAATCCCAAACACCGTGGCGAGCTACTGCAGGTTCAGCAGGATTGTACCTCCGTGCCACCACCCGACTCGTATTGACTCCCCAAATGGGGGTGCAGATAGTAGAGTCGGATTTCAAAGGTCCACTTAACCGTGGTATGGTAGGATTACTCATTGGTAGATCGTCTACAACACTGAGGGGCTTACGGGTCCATCCTGGGATTATTGATTCGGATTATACTGGAATAGTCAAGATCATGGTTGAGTCACCAAAAGGTATTACTGCCATTTCCCCAGGAGATAGGATTGCACAACTTGTCCTGTTACCTAGTTTACATGAAACTCACCCAGCACATGATAGGGAAAGGAAAAAACAAGGGGTTTAGATCCTCAGGAACAGACTTAACATTTTTATCTTTAGATTTGGATCAGAGACCAAACTTACAATTGACTGTTAATGGCACCAAAATTAAGGGACTCTTGGACACTGAAGCAGATCGGAGTATTATTGCTAGTAAAGATTGGCCTCGAGGATGGCCAATGCAAGTCTCCTCTCAAACGTTATAGGGATTAGGTTACGCTAATGCTCCAAATGTCAACACAAATTTATTAAATTGAAATGATGAAGAGGGACATTCTGGTGTTATACAGCCATATGTCCTAAAACTCCCAATTTCCCTTTGAGAAAGGGATTTAATGCAGTCTATGGGACTAAAATTAAGTAATGAGTATTCCAAAAAATCCCAAGGTATAATAAAGAATATGGGCTATCATCCTAATTTTGGGTTAGGAAAATTTTTACAAAAACAAAACAAACAAAACAAAACAAAACAAAAAACAAAAACAACAACAACAACAAAAACCTCCAATACAAGCACAACCAAGACAAACCAGACAAGGACTGGATTTTTCTTAGGGGCCACTGAAGAAGGTATTCCCATATCTTAAAAAACAGAGGAACCAATGTGGGTTCCTCAATGGCCACTCTCCTCCAAAAAGTTACTTACAACAAAGCAACTAATACAAGAACAGCTAAAAGAGGAACACATCAAACCTTCCCTATCTCCCTGGAATACTCCCATATTTGTTATAAAAAAGAAATAAAAAAAATAGAGGTTACTACATAACCTTAGGACAATAAATGGGCAAATGAAGATTATGGGTCCAGTCCAACGTGGGTTCCCATTATTGTCAGCCTTACCAGAGGATTGGCCAATTATAGTGGTGGATATTAAGGATTGTTTCTTCTCAATACCATTGCATAGCAAAGATAGCAAGAGGTCTGCCTTTACACTGCCATCCATAAATCATGAAGAACCTGATAAAAGTTATTAATGGGTTGTCTTGCCACAGGGCATGGCCAACAGTCCTACTATATGTCAATTGTATGTAGCAACTGCCTTGGAACTTTTGAGACAACAATTCCCAAAACTAAAGTGCCTTCATTATATGGATGATATACTTTTAGCAGCTAAAGAGGAATGCCTGTTATAGTCAGCCTATAGCTTTTTCGTTGAGGTATTGAAGGAAAAGAGATTATGTATTGCTCTGGAGAAGGTACAGCAAAGCAAAATTATAAATTATTTGGGGTCCAAAATAGGTAGTCATCAGGTCATGCCACAGAAATTAGAGATAAGAAAGGATCATCTTTGTACATTAAATGATTTTCAGAAATTATTGGGAGATATAAATTGGATTAGGGGCAGATTGCAAATGGCCAATTTTGAGTTAAAGCTGTTGTATGGAATGCTGAATAGAGATTCAGCTCTTGATTTGCCAAGACATTTAATGCCTAAGGCTAGGGAAGTCTTGAGAAAATTAGAGGGTAGGTTACATCAGGCTTTTCTCCAACGAGTACAGGATGTTTATGAAATTAGCTTATGCATTTTACCTACATTCTTGCAGCCTACTGGAATTTTATGGCAAAAGGGACCTTTATTGTGGGTTCATCCCCGAATTTCTCCCGCAAAGTCTATGGAGTATTATCCCACTGCTGTAGCATTACTTCCACAGCAGGGCATTCATCAGTGTTTGCTACATTTTGAGACTTCCCCTAAGACATTAATTGTACCATACAATTCTAATCAAGTAAAAGTGTTATGTGCCACCATGGATGAGTGGGCAATATTATGCTGCTCCTATCAAGGAAGTGTAGACTGCCATTATCCCAAACATCCACTATTAAATTTTTTTTTAAGAGCACCCAGTAATTTTTCCTAAAATAACTGCTTCACAGCCTATTGCTGGGGCCAGTGTTATTATTACAGATGGTTCCAAAACTGGTTGTGGTGCTTACATGATAAATTCAGATGAGCCTGTTAAGCGTCAATTCTCCCCTGGAGTGCCTCAGCAGGTGGAACTCTTAATTGTCATTGAAGTCTTTAAGGCCTGCTCCTTTCCATTTAATTTACTCTCAGATTCAAGTTATGTTGTTAATGCTCTAAAAAGCCTTGATTGTGCAGGGCTGACCAACCCTTCCAGCTCAGTAGGCTCTTTATTCCAACAATTGCAAGGGTTAATATGGCAACGTACAAGCCCATTCTTTGTACAACACATACGTGCACATACAGGATTACCTGGGCCCTTGGCTGAAGGCAATACTAAAGTGGATTTGTGCACTAGGGAATGCATGTTTGTGGCCTCTACAATTCAGCGCGCATGTGCTTTCCATAAAGAATACCATGTGAATGCAAGGACATTACAGCAATGATTTTCCATCTCACTTGCTGATGCGCACAAGGTAGTTCTGGATGGTCCCCAATGTGTTGTTTTCCATCATCCCCCTGGTCTGGGGGTTAATCCTCATGGTTTGCTCCCCTAAAAATATGGCAGATGGATGTTACTCATATTTCTGAGTTTGGACGTGTCAAATATGTCCATGCCTCTGTGGACACTTGTTCAGGTATCATACATGCCAACCCTATGGCAGGAAAAAAAGCCTCTCATGTCATTGCCCACTGCTTAGAAGCTTGGGCTGCCTGGGGTAAACCTCAACAACTAAAAACTGACAATGGTCCTGCATATACTGGACAGAAGTTTGCTTCCTTCTGTCGCCAAATGAATGTACAGCTGATACATGGCCTTCCCTATAATCCTCAGGGCCAAGGCATTGTGGAGCGCGCTCATCGCTCCCTAAAGGAATTGCTTCAAAAACAAAAAGGGGGAATAGACTATGGCCGTACCCTGAAGGATAAACTTTCTATTGTGCTTCTTACCTTAAATTTTTTTAATTTGGATGCTTCAAATTACTCAGCTGCAGACAGGCGTAAGTGTCTGCACAGCCCCTTAAAGGGAATGGTGAAGTGGAAGGATACCTTGACGGGTATCTGGCATGGTCCTGATCCTGTGCTGACATGGGCACGAGGTTCTGTTTGTGTTTTCCCACGGGATCGATGGGATCCAATTTGGGTACCTGAGCATCTAGTGCAAAAAGCTCAGGGCCATGCTGACGGTCCTCAGCCTGATATCGATGGGAACGTTGGAGCAGAGATGGGGAATCCTTTCTGCACTTCCAAGACCAATACCAGTGCAACATGACTCTCGCTTGTTCCCACGGTTATTTATACCTTAGATTTACTCTACCTTCCCTTGGAAAAGGAGATAGCACCCATTGGGGAAAATAGATCATTCCAGTTATCAGAGTCCTTATGTTTTCAACTGTTGTATAATAGATCTGAAGAGCCAAAATGCATCCCATTATATAATCAAACTGCTGCTTTGTTTGACCTCCCCGACTCTACTAGTGGCCCTTGTTTAAATACTAGTGCATCCTGGGTCCGGGGATGGTGGCCTATGAATCACTCAAATGAAGCACCACCTATGCAGCCCAAGTGGGCCCCTTATTGTTGGGGAAATAATTGGGGTGGAGCCTGGCCATGGACAGGATGCCAGAGCCAAGGGTCTGTTTGGGCCAATGCCGGAAAGTTCTTTACCTTTTCACCAACCATTAGTACTTTTGCCAATCAAACTACTGCGGGATGCAATTATACTAACCAGGATCCATTCTTGTATAGCCCAGCCAATCAGTTTGACAATTAGCTCCTCTGTGGGATTAATGGCAGTTGTATGAATCTGGAGCCCATGGTCATGATAGGGGTAGGACAACAAGGTGTAAGTGAATTTAAGTGGTCTACTTCAAAACCTTTTGCATCCTGGGATTCCTACAAACCTTGTCAAGAGTATTATCGTGTAACTACCTCCCCTGCTAACCCAACAAGGGGTGTGTCCACTACCAATGCTGGATGTGAGGATGAGGGAGTAATACCATGGCAAAATGTATCATATAAGCCTACTCCCATTTGTGTACATGATCCTTTCATGTTTATTGTTAGTAATGGTAGCTTAGAAAATTGTGATAATAAGACATGCTTTTATGCACAATGCTGGAATGCTTCTTTACTTTATCAAGCCATGGTGGTGAGTATACCTAGGTGGATTCCAGTACCTGTAGAGGCATGCACAGCCATGAGCATATTTAGAAATAAAAGAGATTTTGGCATTATGGCGGCTATTATTGGAGCTATAGCCCTTGCCACCACCGGCGCTGCCACTGCTGCTGTAGCAATGACCCATACAGTGCAGACTGCACAAACCTTGAATAATCTTCCCGGTAATGTAGCTACAGCCCTGGAGCTGCAAAGAGGCATAAATGGCCAGTTAAAAGGAGGCCTGATGATAGTGAACCAAAGAATAGATTTAGTACATGAACAAGTTGATACTTTGTGGCAAGTAGCTCAATTGGGGTGTCAATGGCGATATCCAGGATTATGCATCACCAGTGTGGCCTATCAAAATTTTACATATGCTGCAAATATGTCTAAACAGCTTTCTAGATACCTTACAGGTAATTGGAGCAGACAATTTGATGCTATGGTGGATGAGCTTTGCTTAGCCATTGTTGCTGTTAATTCCACCCGAGTGGATCCTGGACTTGCAGAGGGACTTTCATCCTGGATTTCTGCAGCCATGAATCATCTGAAGGAGTGGGCAGGACTAGGAGCCCTAGCAGGTTTATTGGAGCTCATCTCCTTGGTATGCCTGTGGTGTATCTGTCGCATAAGGTTTTCACAGCGTCGCATGCAGCCATGATCATCCAAGCCTTTACAGCCAATGAGGCAGGGCAGTCTCCCCAAGCCTGGTTGTTGAACCTTAAAGAGTATTAAGCACAAGATGTGAAGCTTGTGCACTGCACTCAAGATTGGTAAATATAATTTTGAGAAGAGCATGTCTGATAGCATGTGGGTTGATGCCCCAACTCCCTCCTCTGTAAAAAGTACAGGTGTCCTCTGGGTGGATGACTCCTGGACAGACACTAGTACATGTCCAGTTTTGACAGAGGTCAGACCTCTACTCTTTACTGTAGCTTTGCAAAACAAAAAGGGGAAACTGTAGAGAGCTGGGTGCAGCCGCACCTTGAAGATGGCACTGGATTCTGCTCTCCGCCCTCCCAACGGCGAGTGCTTGAAGTGGTAAACAAATCCTTATTTGGTTGTGGCTGGAATTGAGTATTGTTTGCGTTTGCATGGACCAATGGACAGGGCCCATGTGGCTGCTCAGGGTTGGCAGCCCATGCCTACTTAAGGGCTGGGAGAAGCTCTCCCAGGCAAAGACATCGCTTGTAACAAGGTCCTGAATAAACTGCTTAAAGAAGAGCTCCGGTGTTGCGTCATCCTTGCAGGTCGAGGCAGGCGCGACAAGATCACCTCATAGCTTTCATCACCAGCCAAGTCATACACAATGAACCACAGGCCCCGGGAAGCATCCACAGTCCAGCTTGTCACCTCAATGCCCTTGCTCCCAAGGGGAGGGAAAAGCAAGTAGTTCTTCTCCTTGTCCCCTCCTCCTTGGTCTCCTTCCACTTTGTCCTCAGTGAGGCAGTGTCGGAGCAGGGTCTTGCCCATCAGGAGCAGCTTGAGGCAGGGCTGCACAGCTGGCTGGGAATGAGGCAATTCCTTCTGGTAGGCTGTGATGTAGGGGATCCCCTTCATGCAGACTTGGTAAGGGGGCTGAATCAGTGTGTTGTCCTTGATTTTCCACAAGCCTTCCCAAGCTGGCCCAAGTTGTTGGGCAGAACAGCGATCTGGTTGCCCTGAAGGACCAGCTCCTCCAGGCCCATCAGCTCCACAATGGAGTCTGGCAAGCAGCAGATGCAGTTATTATCCAACCACAGGGTGAGAAGCTGGCCCAGGCAGGCAATCAGAGAGACACTGAGGTGAGCTGGTTCCAATTAAGGTAGAGCTCCTCCAGACCAGCCAGGGGCAGCAGTGCATCAGGAAACTCCTCAAAGAGTTTGGAAGAGAGGTTGAGCATTTTGAGCCTTTGCAGGCGGCTGAACTCAGAGGGTGGGGGGGCAGAGCCTGTAGCCCATTGTTATCTAACATGAGGCTCTCCAAACTGGCCAGCTCACAGAAGCCGCTGGGCAGAGTGCTGAGCTTGCTCCCACTAAGCCAGAGAATGTTGAGTGCACTCAGGGCACTGATATCCTCAGGTAGGCCTCCCAGCCGGTTGCTGGATACTTCCAGCTCCTCCAGGGCAGCCAGCTGCAGCAGCTGCCTGGGAAAGGCTGTGAGTTGGTTGTTGTCCACATCGAGGGTGCGAAGGCCATTGAGGCAGGAGAAGGGATCTGGCAGATGCTCTAGCTGGTTACAGCTGACATCCAGCTCCTCCAGGTGTCCCAGGGCACCCAACTAGGCAGGCAGTGCTGGGCAGCTGGTTGTGGCTCAAGTTGAGCTTGCACAGCTCCCTTAGGGCGCTCACCACCTCTGCACCCAGGACTGTCAGCAGGTTGTGGCTCACCCAGCTCTGTAAGGTGATGGCCTAGCTCTGCCTCTACAGGGTGCAGCTGGACAAAGCGGTTCCTGGGCAAGACCAAGATGTGAAGGCTGCCCAGAGCCAACCCGAGACCTTCAGGCACATCTTCCAGGCCATTGTTCCCCAGGTTCAGCACCTCAATGTCCCTGAAGCTGGCCGGCAGCACCAGCTGGGGGCGTCGGGGGACTAGAGTGAATCTCCTCCTCAGGCAAATCTCCTCCTCAGGCAACCAGACAGCTGAGCATGGGCTGGTGCAGGTTGCTCTGCAGCTTCCTGGCGTGCAGGGTGGAGTCCCACCACAGTCTCACCTTCTTTGGGTTGCCACTGTCCTTGCCAGCCATGGTGGGGCCTCGCGCCGACAACCCACACAGGGGCACCAGAGCCTGAAGCTGCAGGCTGCGCCACACCCCAGTTGGCGGCCAGGCTACTCCTGAGCCACCACTACCCCTTGTGGTCTGCTGCCTTGGGTCCCTAGCGCAGCCAGCGGCAGGGCGCCCACAGCTGGGGGCTGGCGGTGATGCAGGCAGCTCTGGGGGCTCCAAGCCAGGAGATGGACAGCTGCACAACACGGCTCGTATTCTCCGTGCTCCCGGGCCACGGGCATTCCAGGCAGAGCATGTCTGGTCCTCTTCTGGCTCCTCCCACCTCTCGGTGCCTGGGTAGCCCACTTCAGCCCTGCTACTCTCCCATATGCGGCCCTTAGGCTATTGGCAGTGTTGCCTCCTCTAGCAGCAGGAGGAGGGCAGCACTCAGCTCTGCTGCTGGTATGCTGCTGGCACAGGGCCAGGGCGCCAGTGTGATGTCATCTCCTTGTCTCCGTTTCCCCCAGGGCTTGGGCCAGAGGCGCTCCAAAGACTGTTTTCTACTGACCAACATAGAGGGAGTATATTTGGAAGGGAGGAGAGGTAGGAAGGAATTGAGAGTAGTAGATAAAGGGAAAAACATAAACAGAATATATTGTGTGAGGAAAACCTATTTTGAATAAAAGTGAAAAAGAGAAATTAGAAAAAATTTATTAAAATGACATAAATACTAGGAATACTACAAAACGAGATACTAGAATCCTAACACAATAACATGGGTCACAGTGTTACTTCTGTGTTTAAAAATAAACACAACTGTTATTTGAGAAACAACTGTTCCATTTTTTAAAAAGCAAGTTATTCTAAAAGTATTTAGAACCCTTTCCATAAGGAGAGATGCGGATCAGCCTGTCTCTCCCCACTGAGGCTTGGAATTTTTCTTTTTTAGACTCTTGCAAACCATGGCTAAATATGATTCTCTGCTCATTTTATGTGTCCTTGGTGTCCTGTCTCCTTCTTTCATGATGACAGAACTCAGCTTAGGAACTTATACTCCTGTGTGCAGATAGACATACATACACACACACACACACACACACACACACACACACACACACACAGAGTGAGAGAGAGAGAGTTCTAGGAGAGGCAGCATGACACAGATATATCCTGTCTCTCAAAAAACAGCAACAACTAGAAAAAAAGGTTAAAATTAAATAAATAGATATAAATGAGGGAAGAGGTAGGCCCTGGGCTCCAGGCAACTCCAAGGTATTCAGGGTATGAAAGTGAAAGTGTGATAGGAAGCTATGTAAACAGGCGAATCACTCTCCAGAACAGAGAGTGTTTCACGTGAAAGAGTGTGACTGACTGATGGATCCATTACTCCTTGGAGTATGTGGATGGCACAACTAGGGGATGGTGGCATCCAAACTCGGTGTGAAGGAAGGAGAGAGGCAGGGAGGCAGGGAGGCAGGGAGGTAAGCAGAGAGGAAGAAAGAAAAGCAAAACTTAATTGCGCAGTGGTGCTGTTGGATTTAAATCCTAGCACTTGGGAGACAGAGGCAGGCTGATACTCTGATTTGGAGGAAAGCTTGATCTCTGTGATTTGAAAGCCAGCCTGGTCTACAGAGCTAGCTCCAGGACAGCCAGGATGACACAAACAGACCCTGTCTTGAAAAACTAACCAACAAAACAAACAAACAAACAAACAAAAAAACGAACAAAAGCAAGCAAGCAAGCAAGCAGGGCTGGGGATGTTATGAGGCTTCCAGACTGGATTTTTTTCCTCATGCCCAACATGGGGTTCATTTTCAAATGCTTAAGGGCTGGGGGCCTGTCCTCCTCTTTCCTGCTCTTGAGTGTCAATTATGTTCATGTTTCTTTTAGATTATTTTATTTTCATGAGCATTGCTGGTTTTGCCTGCATGGATATATGTGTGTCCGTATGAGGGGATCAGGACCCCTGGAACTGGAAAACAACCCATACGGCTGCCTGGCTACCAGATAAAATAAAACCAAATGAAAAAGGGAAGTAAAATCGAATAGGCTAAAGACACATGAGAATGGAGTTCCTTCCCTCAGCAAGCTGAAAATGGCCAGCCAAGGACTACTCCGGAGAGCAGCATAGAAGCAGCCTCTCCCCAGCCCATCTGCTTACTTACAGCGCCTAGGTGCTAGGGTTACAGACATGGACCAGCGTGGTAAATTTCTGCAGTTCAGAGGATGGAGCCCAGGGCTTTGGGCACCTAGGCCAGGGCTGCCTTCTCCCCCATGAGCCAGGGCCCCAGCACTGCCTTCCTTTGTTTGTTTGATTCCTCCAAGTTTTCTTTATTTTCTATTCAACGACAGGGACAGGGGCTTTTCTACATACATAGCCTGGCAAATCACTATATGGATCAGGCCTGCCTCCATTTCACAGATGTCGAACTGCCTCTTTCTCCTGAATGATGGGATTCAAGGCATGCCCCAACCACACCAAGCTTCCTTTTATCTCTGTAACTCTGGGAACGTTTTTCTCTCCATCTGTTTTTAATTTCTTCTTCTCTTACTTTATTGTACATTGAGCTTAATTTCAAAATTTGTTTACGTGTCTCTGGATGTGCCTGTGTGTGCACATGCACTGAACCCATGTGTGCATTTCTATGTGTGTGGGGGAAGGGGCACAGTTCTAAACTTTTCAGAAACTGCCCTCAGCCTACAGCATGGTTGTTGACCTCACCAACATAGATGCTTTCACGAGGATGGCAGCCATCTTGGCCGGTGACCTCACCAAGATGAAAGCTACCACGTGACCTTTGCAAGGTCCTTTTTGTTCTGTGATTCCTAGCCTCTAGATGGCCAGTACTTAAAAGAAAAAGAAAGAAAGAGAGAGAGAGAGAGAGAGAGAGAGAGAGAGAGAGAGAGAGAGAGAGAGAGAGAGAGAGAGAGAGAGAGAGAGAGAGAAAGAAAGAAAGAAAGAAAGAAAAGAAAAGAAAAGAAAAGAAAAGAAAAGAAAAGAAAAGAAAAGAAAAGAAAAAAGTCATAAAGCCCCTCTGCCTCCTGAGTGCTTGGATTAAAGGCATTTACCTCCACCTCACCAGCAGGCAAGAAATGTATATTTACAAGACAGGGAAGCAACAACAACAACAACAACAGCAACACACACACACACACACACACACACACACACACAGACATCTAATTCAGTTGGGATCACAGGAACAAGCAACAGACAGCAGTGCTGGGGATCAGATTTATAAGGGAAGGGGTTAGCCCAGGGCTCCAGGAAACTCCATGCCATTCAGGCCTCTTCTTTTTTTATTTTACTCATTTACTTATTTATTCATTCATTTATTCATTTAAATTTGGTTTTTCGAGGCAGGGTTTCTTTGTGTAGCCTTAGAGTCTGTCCTAAAACTCACTCTGTAGACCAGGCTGGCCTGGAACAGAGATTCATCTGCCTCTGGCTCCTGAAACTGTCATTAAAGGATACACCAATACCATCACCCATCCTAGGGCTCTTTTATATTTTATATATATATTTTTCGAGACAGGGTTTCTCTTTGTAGAAACAGCTTTGGAGGCTGTCATGGAGCTAGCTTTGAAGACCAGGCTGGCCTTGAACTCACAGAGATCCAACTGCCTCTGCCTCCCCAGTGCTGGGATTACAGGCGTGTGCCACCACTGCATGTCACATTTTTTTAAGTTTTATTTGATATTGTATTACTGAATACGTAGAACATACTGTCCTGTACATGCCCCCACCCCTCCTCCTGGGAGCTGAGTACCAATCGCAAGGCCTTGCATTCACTAGGCAAGCACACTACCACTGAGCTAAATCCCCAACTCCTTTGCTTTTTTTCAAGACAGGGTTTCTTTGTGTAGCTTTGGAGGCTATCCTGGAACTCAGTCTGTAGACCATGCTGACCTTGCACTCACAGAGATCCACCTGGTTCTTCCTCCTGAGTGCTGGGATCAAAGGCATGTTTAATTTCTTATTTATTCTGTTATTTTATTGTACGTTTAGTTTAATCTCAAAAATGTATTTATGTGTCCCTGGGTATGCCTGTGTGTGCACACAAGGTATGTGTGTTGGGGTGGGGTAGGGTGTGGTGGGGAATGACAGGTCACTACCCTCTGATTTGTTTGATTCTTCAATTAAAAAAAAAGATTTATAGCCAGGTGAGTATTATGCTCACCTTTAATCCCAGCACTTTGAGGGCAGATGCAAGTGGATCTGTGTGACTCTGAGGCTAGCCTGGACTACAAAGCGAGTTCCAGGACAGCCAAGACTGTTATACAGAAAAACCCTGTCTCAAAAAATCAATCAAGACATCAAAAAAATAAAATAAAACTCCAGGAGCAACATTTTTCTCTCTGTCTGTTTTTAATTTCTTCTCCCGTTAACTTTATTGTACATTTAGTTTAATTTCAATATGTATTCATGCATCTATGGATATGCTCATGCATGTGAATGTGAGCCTGTATGCCTGCTTGGGGCTGGTGGATTGGTCACAGTTCTAAACTTTTGAAGAACTGCCATTAGATTAGCATGTTGACCTCACCAACATGGAAGCATTCAAGAGGATGGCAGCCATTTTTCCCAGTGACCTCACCAAGATGGAAGCCATCATGTGACAAACTTTGCAAGGTCTTTTTATTTTCTTTTTGTTCTCCATGTTTTCCAGGCCTCTAGAGGTCCAGAACTTAAAAGAAAAAGAAAGAAAGAAAGAAAGAAAGAAAGAAAGAAAGAAAGAAAGAAAGAAAGAAAGAAAGAAAAAGAGAAGTTCACAAAGCCCCTCTGCTTCCTGAATTCTGGGATGAAAGGCATTCACCTCCACCTCACCAGCAGGCAAGAAATGTGTATTTACAGACCGGGAAAAACAATGACACCATACATAAAACAAAACAAAACACAACCAAACAGAAGGTCCAGAGACCCTAAGCAGCTGAAAACATGGAGATCAGCCTCACTTCCACCCACCCCTGAGGACTGGACTTTCTCTTGATTATTCCAGCAGTATTTGAGCTAATAAAAGATTCTTGCAAACCATGGCTAAATATGATTCTCTTCTCATTTTATGTGCCCTCGGTGCCTGTCTCCTTCTTTCATGATGACAGAACTCAACTTAGGAACTTATACTCCTGTGTGCAGATAGACATACACACACACACACACACACACACACACACACACACACACACACACACACACACTAAAACAAGAAAGAACGAAAGAGAGAGACAGAGAGAGAGAAAAGAGAGAAAGAAAGAGAAGGTCCAGAGACCCTAGAGAGCTGGAAAGATGGGGATCAGCCTCACTCCCACCACTGAGGGTTGGATCTTTTCTTTATTAGACTTTTACAAACCATGGGTAAATATGATTCTCTGTTCATTTCATGTGCGCTCGGTGTCCTGTCTTTTTTTTTAAAGAATTATTTATTTATTATGTATACGGAAGAGGGTGCCAGATCTCACTACAGATGGTTGTGTGCCACCATGTGGATGCTGGGAATTGTACTCAGGACCTCTGGAAGAACAGTCCGTGCTCATAACCTCTGAGCCATCTCTCCAGCCCCCCCACCCCCAGCTTTTTCTTTCATGATGACAGAACTCAACTTAGGAACTTATTGTACTCCTGTATCTAGACAGACAAACAGACAGACACACACAACACACACAAATATAATTCACTTGGGATGAAACAAACAACAGACAGCAGTGCTGGGGAACTGATTTATGAGGGGAAGGGTAAGCCCCAGGCTCCAGGAAATCCATGCCTTTCAGGACACTTTTTTTTTTAACTCAGAGATCCAGTAAGTTGCTGGGTAGGTAGCTTGAGAACACTGGCTGCTTTTCCAGAGGTCTTCCTTGAGTTCAATTCCCAGCAACCACACAGTGTCTCACAACCAACTACAATTTTTTAAAAATGCACAGTGTATCCAGCATTCCTTACACAAGAGACTCAACACCCATCTATATAAAGCACCCCACCCCCCATTCCCCACCAGAGAAGTCCCCTTTGATCTTTGAGAAAGCAGCATTTTTGTGTTTGTCTCCCTGTTTGTGCTATGTAATCACAGCAGCTACAGCATATTTAAAATAATTTGGAGTAGCTCACTACTTTTATGGCAGTGCTCAGAAAGAAGCCCTGGGCTATGCAGTAGGAAAATTTTTCAAGAGCACAGATAGGCACTGTCTCAAAAAAATAAGTTAAAATATGATACAAACAAAAAAAGTTGTTTTGTTCCCCCCCCCTCAGAAACCTGAAAAGGACAGAATTCAAATCAGCAATGAAGGTTTTCCCCAACTCTAACAAGAAGGTAATGCTTAACTGGAAGGCAACAGATATGCATATCTAAGTAGATGAGTGGAGCTGTGGCCTCACCC